>NW_027635475.1:0-37884 GCF_903797595.1 Erithacus rubecula | reverse complement strand
TCAGGGCAGCAGAAGGAGCCCCAGGGCTGCCGACGCAGCTGCAGCAGGAAGGGCACAGGGCCTTGCACACAAGCTGGCTTGGCCTCCTTGGGACACATCTTGGCTGGTGGCCATCCTAAACCTGTGGCTGTGACACAGACCAGGAACAGTGTGGGCAAGGGCAGGAATGCTGCTCTGACCCCTGGGACCTTGTGAACACTGGAAAGCAGCAGGTGTGGCTGAGTCCCTGCCCAAGCAGATCTGCCACCCCCCGAGCCCTGGCAGCCGCTGGTGCCCGGCTTCCTGCCCCAGAGACCTGTGCCCCGGGGGGCTTCTGTGCCACAGGGAGCCAAAGCCCACCACACACTGGGGACTGTGCTGCTGCTACAGGGGCTGTTGACAGGAGCGCTGGAGCAACTGCTGGCAACACTTGGTGTCTGTCAGAAGGCAGAAGCTGTTAGTCCTGAATAATTTCTGAAATAATTTTGGGAGGGCAATTGGCCAGGAGCACCAGAACACAATCAGCAGCTGAGTTTCCCAGTACAACTAGATTGTACAGAGACACTGTCATGTTTTCTTGTGTTCTAGCAAAAACATCAGCCCAATCTCTGATGTTCAGTGCTCCAGTTGCTGTGTGTCTGGTGCTGCTAGCTCATATCCAAAGAGAACTGTGTGCCTGCTGAGCATGGCAGTGGAAAGCCACAAACAGGGAACTTCAAGCACTGCAATAAATAAAGCTTCCAAAAAATCTCTTCTCCATTTCCAAACCAAAGATCAGCAAACACATTGCAAAAGAGAAATTCGTTCCAACATTCTCGGGACACAAATTATGACTAAAGGTACCAAGCAAGGATCGCACACAAGGCCTTTGGAAACACTTCCTAGATGAATTAAAGTCTCTCCATGCAGGGCTGTAATAGCTGAACTTGGGCACTGTTGCCCAGTTCCAGGTAGAATGGGAAGAAGTCCACAGTGTTCTTGTACAGTCTGAAATAGGGATGCAGACATGGACCCAGTTCTTTCCTGGGCAGGATGATGCTGAAATCCAGTGCATTCTGATGCCCGAAAAGGAGGCAAGAAGCCAGGACTACTCCATAGTAGAAGGCCTATGGGGCAGGAATTTGTTTATTTGATACCCGGAGGGAGGAGCATTGCTCCACAAAATCACTTGTCCATTCTTTGCACAGTTCTAGGTTGTATATGTTTTCTACTTAATGGGCAAATTGTTTTTTTCTACCTTTCATACTGCAATATATTTTCTAATGACATGACAATGTGAGCCCTTGTAACACATGCATGGTTTCTGCAGCAGGTGGTCGTCAGCCTCCTGCTGGTCGTTTTGGGTGAAGACTCCTAAGTCTTCCTTGGGCTTGAACTTTCCACCCCTGCTTCCTGGGCATGCTCTATAGGATTGTCTGCTCAAATAGCCAGTGGTTTGCTTTTGCCCTGGCTTATCTATAGAAGTGCAACAACTGCTATAAATTAGAATGCAAACTCCTCCCATTTGGCTCTTACCTTATCTAACACCATGTGGTTTTGAAAGACTACTTCTTTTAGTGAGTTTATTACAGTTTGTAGTTGTCTCAAAGCATCCACTGTTGAATTAGTCCCATAGTGACACAGTTGCCACAATTTCCACGGCACCACATCTGTTCCTTGGGCCCACGAGGCCCTACAGTGTTAAAATGGCCCCTTGCTGCCATGACACTGTGTAATGTCACATTTGTCTCCATGATTCCATACTGCCCTGCAGTGTCACAATGCACCATTGGTCAATGAGGATCCAGTGTCACCATGACCCCTTGGTTCCATGGACCCCACAGTGTCACTGTGGTCCCCTTGGTCCACAAGGCTCTGAAGTTCCACAATGGCTCTTTGGTTCCATGAGGTTTGGTACAGTCACAATTCACTCCTTGGCTCCATGAGGCCCTGCTGTGTCACAGTGCCCATGATTCCATGAGTTTCCATGGAGCCACCACAATGTCCTTAGATCTGCAGTATCTCAGTGATCTCCTTGGTACCATCCTGCCCCAATGTCTCAGTGGCTTTTTGGTTCCATGAGTTTCCACAGAGCCACAAGAGTCTCCTTAGTGCCATGAGGATACAAAAATGCCACATAAACATTGATCAGTGCCTGATTAACATACCCAAGAACATCTGTCTGCATTCAAATTAGGGGCTAAAGGTGAGAATGGCACCAGCAGCTTCCATCTGCAACAGAGACCTAGGAAAAGGACAGGGACAGAGACTTCAGCTGAAAGACTCTATGAATTCACAGAATCACAGAATCACTAGGCTGGAAGAGAACTTCAAGATCAAGTCCTACTCCTGCCTGACACCTCCATATGGCACCAATTGCCATACCTAGTCTTTTCTTAAACATACAGGGATGGTGTCTCCACCAAGCCCTCGAGAGACCATTCCATAATTTTGCCACATTTCCTGTAAAAAACATTTTTCCTAATATCCAACGTATATTTCCTTGGTGGAGCTTAAGACTGCGTCCTCTCATTCTGTTGCTGCCTGGTGAAAGAGACAAACCTCCACCTGGCTAAAACCACCGGTTCAGGAAGCTGTAGAGAGTGATAAGGTAACCTCTGAGTCTACTTCTCTCCAGGATAAAACAACCCAGATCCCAGCTACTCCTCACAGGGCTTGTGTTCCAGACCCCTCACCAGCCTTGTTGCCCTTCTCTGCACATGCTCCAGTCCCTCCATGTCCTTACTGAATTGGGGGGCCCAGAACTGGACACAGCACTTGAGGTGCTGCTCAACCAGTGCCCAGCACAGGGGAAGAATCACTGCCCTGGTCCTGCTGGCCACACCATTCCTGATCCAGGCCAGGAGCCTTTGCCCTTCTTGGCCACCTGGGCACACTGCTGGCTCATGTCCAGCCTGCTGTCCATCAGTGCCCCCCAGCTCTCTTTCTGCCTGGCCAATTGTACAGCCACTCTGTTCCCAGCCTGTAGCACTGCAGGGGTTGTTGTGGCCAAAGTGCAGGACCCAGCTTTTGTTAAACCTCAAATTGATGGACTTAATCCCTGGATCCAGCCTGTCCAGGTCCCTCTGCAGACTCTCCTACCCTCCAGAACACTCACACCCAGCTTGGTGTCATCTGCACATTTGCTGATGTTGCACTCAATGCCCTCATCCAGATCATCAATGCAGATATTGAAATCCACACTGGCTGGCTCTGATCCCTCAGCCATCCTGTAGGTGCCCTGTGATGGCACTCAAGGTGATCTGTTCCATCACCTTGCTGGGCACTGAGGTCAGGCTGACAGGCCTGGAGTTCCCCAGATCCTCCTTCAGCCCTTTGGGATGGGCTCACATTGGCACCTCCAGTCCTCTGGGACCTCCCTGGTGAGCCAGGACTGATGGTAAATGATGGAGAGCAGCTTGGGAACCTCATCCAACAGTTCCATCATCCCCCTAATATGGATCCCATCTGGTTGTAGAGACACCTGTGAGCATCTGAGTGGCTCAGCAGGTCCCCCGTTATTTCTCCCTGGATTATAGGGTCTGTTCTGCTCCCTGCCCCATCTACCAGCTCAGGAGAACACGTGTCCTGAGGACAACTTGTATTATTTTGAAAACTTAGGCCAAGAAGGAGTTATGTACCTCAGCCTTTTCCTTATCTTTGGTAAACATATTCCACCCCTCCTTCCCTCCCCCAGTAAGGAATCAAGGTTCTCCTTTTCCCTCCTTTTGTCATTAATGTATGGATAAAACAAATTTTGTTATCCTACACAGAACTGCCAGCTTAAGTCCTAATTGAGCTTTCACCTCATTTTCTTTCTTCATGACCTGACAGCATTCTTAAACACTTCTTGACTTTCTCGCCCCTTTGTCTAAAGTTGATGCACCTTCCTTTTTTCCTGAGTTCCTGAAAAAAGCTCCATGTCCAGCCAGGCCAGTTGTTTTCCTCACTGGCTCATCTTCTGGGACACTGGTAAAGGCTGCTTCTGCTTCTTTTAGATTCATTTCTTTAAGAATATCCATCCTTTTTGGAATCCTTTGTTTTAAGGACTGTTTCCCTCAAAAACAATTAGTACCTGATTTGTACACCCCAAATCTGCATCCTGAATAGGTTGAAGTCTGCTCTCTGTAACTCCGGTGTTAGAAATTTTGTTGATGGCCCACCTTCTTTCACAGGATGTTTAAAATCTTAATTATTTCATGATAACTGTACCCAAATAGCCTCTGATCACCACATCATCCACCAGCCCTTCTCTGTTTGTGAACAGCAGGACACAGAGCTTTCCTTGGAAGTGGAAAGAGAAGGAAACCTCCCCAGAGTGCAGCCTGGAAGGTTCATCCTGGAGGTGAGGAAACAGCAAAGTCCCTGCCAGGGCAGAATGTTGGTGGCCCAGGTGTCCCAGCTGAGGCTGGGCCATGCCATGGCTCTGTGTGCCAGGAGCCGGCAGCGCTGGGTGCAGGGAGCCCAGGGAGGGCACAGCAATGCTGGGCTGAGAAATGCTGGGGGCACAGCGAGATGGGCGTGTGCAGCCGCCAGGGCAGAGGAGCAGCACGCACAGGGGCACAGGCTGCAGGAGAGATGGCCAAGGGCTGGGCAGGGCTGGCAGGGCCAGAGGCACCCAGGCCTTTGTGCCCTGGGCTGGGCAGCGCCTCTGGAGCCCCACAGGAGGAACTTTCCTTGCAGGGGCTGCACTTTGCTGCTGCCTCGGCCCTCCCTGAGCAGGCTGGCAGGGCTTGCAGGGTGATGCCATTTGTCCTTGCTGCCCCTCCCATCCCAGTGCCCCAGGAACAGCCCCGAGCCACCCGTGAGGGACAGGCCCTGCTGGGCCAGGCCTGGGCTCAGCCCTTGGCCTTTCTGCTGCCTCCAACCAGCCCAGGCCTTGCTCAGCATTGCAGTTCCTGCTCACAGCCTTTGGCTCCTGCAATGCTGCCCTCAAGGATCTGCTCTCACCAGTCCCTGGGGAGCCTTTGGCAGTCCCTGCCCTCAGTGGGGCCACTGATGCTCCAAGGGACTTGGAGTTTTGCTTCTGACTCCTTGAGCAGCTTCTTCAACCTTCTCTCAGTGCCTGGGGCTCATGGACTCAGCTCCAAATCTGTCCTGTTATAAATATGATTCCTGCTAATTAAATTGTAATTATATTAGCAAAATTGTTGCTTTTGTATGAATAGAAAAATTGTACTTAATTCTTCCAATGCATAAAAGATAAAGGAAGGTTAATCAAAGCAGATGGTATCATTCTCCAGATTGTTCCAGTGGGAGTGGAGATAATAAGAGTATAGGTCTAAGAACAGCATCTAGAAATAAAACTTTTGACCTTGAATTGAGCCAAATTGGGATAATTCCAAGCATTAGACACTTGGCTTGTTATAGGAACATAGGCTTAATTATATAACTCTAAGCTCAGTGCACCTGCGCTACCTGAGAGGCCACACAGTGAACCCTGAGGAAGACCCAGAGTCCTTCACCAGAAACAAGATCCCCGAAAGGGAGGAGAGACCCCCACCATTGTTGAAGCATGAGCAACACAACATAGTGACTGGAGATTTTAGGAATAGGATCTAGGAGAAATTTCCAGAACAATCTGTATTAATATGTATTAGTAAACTATATAAATGAGATTTTAGCTTGCTTCAGTTGGCATGGTGTGAGAGGGAGGGCCCTCCCCATACCCCTGGTTGGTTTTGCTTATGCTGTATTTGAACCCAACCTCAATTACACTAAAATACTCACTGCCAAATTTTGTATTATTTAAATATACATAACAAATATACTTTGATTGTATTTGTTTATATACAATACTGCTATTATTAATAAATTACTGCTAAATTTATATTTGTTGTTTGATTAATTGTAACAATCGAAGACTCCATTCATAACAATTTTGGGGATCATTAAAATACAGAAAGATTCCAGGAGCTCTTTGTATTTCTTCAATTGTCTTCAAGACTCCAGGGCTTGTGTAGATGCTCTGAGACATTTTGGAGTTTTCCTAAGAAGGAAGATTTGAAAGTGCATCATGACTTTACTCAAGGGAATGTTTTTTAATTTTTCTGTTCAGAGGCGAAGTGATAGAAGCATTTCCCAAGTGACCTTGATGCAGAATGTCTCCTTAGGAGGTCTGGGCACATTGAAGAATGAGCCCCTTTGCAGGCTGACCCTGTTTGGACAACTTGCCCCTCACCCCCATCATCACCATATCATGATGTCTCCCACCTGGTGCTGACAACCCAAAATATAAAAAAATCTCATTAATTTCTCTTTGTAATAAAAATGTTGCTTAATTTTAAAATTAAAATTAATTTTCCTTATTTGTAATATTGTTATTCTATATTTTTAGATCAAATTTTTATATTTGTAATAAAATATTTTTATTAGCAACCAAAAAAATTATTGGTCATTGCTTTTATGTAATACAATTCCCTTCATTAATTAAGCTCTATTGGTTATTTATTTCTCCCTTTTTAGGATAATTCATAATGTTTGAGTTATTTTTTTATCTTTTTTATATCTTTTTTTTTCAGACAGGTTCAGGGTGGGCACTTCGGGGTCCAGGGAGACATTTCTGGGGCACATTCGGGGCAGTTTTGGGTCTGGGGGAAGAATTTTGAGGGACAGGAGGACACTTGGGGGCATTGAGTGGGCACTAAAAAAGAACTTAGGGATCCTGAGGGAAAGTCTGGGCTTTGAAGTGGCTCATGGGGGTCTGTAAGGGGGTTCTCCGGGGTGCAGGGCATGATGGGAGTTGTAGGAGTAGGTATAATACAGTTTAATGGGGCCGCAGAGCATCATGGATATTCCAGGTGCAGCTGCAATGTCTCTCGGTGAAGCACGGGGAATGATGGGAGATGAAGTCATTGCTTGAATAGCATTCTATGGCACCGCAAAGCATGATGGGAGCTGTAGTCCCGGAAGTGATTCTAGTGGAGTGTTTACGAGCTCTGGGAGGGCACTTGGGGGACACTTTTGCCTCTGAATGGCAACTTCAAGTCCTCAGGGAGGAATGTTTACAGTTCGGGAGCACTTGGGGGAGCTTGGGGAGCTCTAACCAGGCTCTTTAGGGCACGGGGCACAGCAGGAGTTTTAGGCACGGGACTGTGTTATGAGGTGCTCTGAGCTCACGGGGGATAGCAGGAGATGAATTCCCAGAAGTGGCTGTAACGGGCATCTGTGGGCTTGGGAGCATTCAGGGGATTCTGGGACGTTTTTGGGGGTACCTGAATGGGCGCTGAGGGGACACTTAGGGATCCTTGGAGTTTCTGGAGGACATCTATTGGACATACAGGGGGGGATACCGGGGTTCTGTGGAGCACGGGGCATGATGGGTATTGTAGTCCCGGCTCCAATGGGGCTCTATGGGGCTGCAAGGCATGCTGGGAGTTAGAGGCAGAAAGGAAAAATGGCGCCGACTCCAGGCACCACCCCTGAGGCCCCGGTCCCCCGCCTGAACCTCCTTGGTGGCACCTTGGGCTGGCACACACCTGAGGAGGGTGTCTGTTTTCACAGGGGAAAATAAGGTGTTTTAGATTGCTTCAAAAGTAAAACAAAGGGGAGAAAACCCTGTTTGCTTGAGTGGAGGCAGTTCTCCAAGCACAGCAGGTCCCAGGTGAGTCAGGACAGACAGGATGGGGTTGGGGAATGTGGAGCAAGGTTGCCCACACGGGCTCAGACCTCAAGGCACAGCTTCTCTGAGCAGGCCAGACCTCCTGAGGAGAAACTCTGGATCAATATCAATCACAGAATGCTGCAATCACCTCTGCTTAAAGAGAACAGTAATAAAATCCATCCTTTAAAATAGGAATGGATATTTTTAAGAAACACTTTGAAGTGTTTTTCCATAACTATTATAGGAAATATTCCTAATGAACTACACCAGACCAGAGGGAAATCAAGGCAGAGCCATGGTTTCTTAGGAAACCTCTCAAGAACTCCAAGTGAGAATCAAACTCCAAAGTCCCTTAAAGTTTTAATGGGTCCCAGTGAGGGACACAACTGGGAAAGTGTCCCCAAGCCTCAATCAGAGCAGAGAACTGGAGGCAGAGATGACAGGTGGGGACAAAGAGAAGCCAAGTCTTGGTGCCCTGGGGCACAGCAGGGTCTGTGCCACCAAGGGCTCTGAGGAGACACCTTGTCCTGAGCCACTGGGGCCTCCTGGCACAGCCCCAGCAAGGCTGGGCACTGTCACCCCTTGTGCTGCCCTCAGCATCCCCCCACATCCCAGTGGCCTCAGGGATCTGCTGGGACCAGTCCCTGGGGAGCCTTGGTCAGGAATGGCCCTGGGGCTCCTTCATGCTCCCAGGGACTGCAGGTTTTTCCAAGGGCTTTGGGTTTTGCTTTTGCCTTGGAGTCTCTGAGAACTTTGTGCAAACATGGCCTCCAGTTACCTTCTTTAATTAGTCTCTTGAGAGACTTTGTCAGTAACAACATTCAATAGAGCTCAATGCCTCTAGGTGCTTCAGTTTTCAAAGGTTCTTTACTTTTTCCTTTCTACACTGACTTTCTGAGAACTGACAACACTCAGACAAAGAGGGGGTTTCAATTTTTTTTAAGCAATCCAAAATTTTTAAGGTTCCCCACTGCATACAGGCACAAGGTGCCACCAAGGAAATTCCTCATCCCCAAGGCAGAGCCCTGAAAGCAATGTTTGACACCTTTGCACTCCTTGGTTCCCTGAGGCCTTGCAGTGTCAGAAAGGCTCCTTGGTTCCATGAGGTTCTGGGCTGTCACAGTGGAGATTTGGGTCCATGGGGCCCCACGGTGTCACAATGCTCTTTTTGGTTCCATGAGGCCTTGATCTGTCACAATGGACCCTTGGTTCCATGAGGTTCATTGGTGTCACCATGGTCTCCTTGGTTCCATGAGGCATCACAATGTCACAACACACCCTTGGTTCCATGAGGTTCCTGCAGCAGGACTTCCCCTATGGCTCAGCAGAGCTCATCTGTTCTGTCCATCAGCTGGGCCATCACTCAGGGCATCTTCCCCCTCTCAGGAATTGCTGAGATAACCCAGGCTGGACATCAGTCTTGTCCTGAATTCTCTTTGGTGCCAGGCAGGTGGAATTCCCAGCTGACCATGAGCATCTTGCTCTGAGAGCAGCTGAAGGGAGATAAACCTTGAATTCCTGAGTGACACACACTTCACTTTACAAACAATAAAAGCCACACAAAATTTTTACAAAGCAGAAGTCTTCTGCATAGTCCCTGCAAACGGGCAGGGCTTCTCTCCCAGTTCTGGATGCATCTTCGTGGTTTCTTTTCTGGAAGCTGAGTGAAAGGGCTCCATGTGCACTCCCTCATCAATTTGGTGCTAAGTTACATTGACTCCTGATCTCTGCTATTTCTTCACTAGCTGTAATAAAGGTAAGTTTAATGTGCACTGTGTTTGTATCTACCTGCACTTCTTTTGTTTATCCTGTACAGTAAGTAGTCAATTTAAAGATTCTTGTCTGTTTATGTTGAATCCATTCAGTAAATAATTCATTTTAGAATAGACCTAATCCACCATGGTAAAGAACTTGTGCGAAAGAGCAATTTGGGCTGCAGGCTACCTGAAACAGAGTTACTGCCAGAAACCTGAGCATAGGGCAGGACTTGTCTAAGCTTTCATTCCATTTGTAACGTATTTCATTTAAGAACAAAATGAGAGAAGATCTTTACTTTTCCACATTTATTCCTTTCCTGTTTATACACTGATATCAGCAATCTCCAGTTGACATTGATCCCCAGCACCTCCTAATGCAGTCTGAATAGATATGAAAATCAAGACACTTTATGGCTGACCATCAATCACACTTTGTCCTTACCCCCACCGCCCATTTCCCTTATCCAACCCCTGACACTCAGAGCAGCCTTGTGCAAATCTGAACTTCCTCCACTCCAGTCTGTGCCTGCAGCTTTCAGCTCCATGGCACCAACTCCCACCTGCTTTCCTTGGAGAAGGAACTGCTCAAGACACAGAAGAATGTTCATTTATTGTGAGCAAACAAACCAAGGGAAGGCACAGCTCCATAAAAAACAAAAATCATTCCTCTACTGAATATTACATCCCCTTTCCACAGCAGACAGTCTCAGAGCAATGGAAAACACATCCTGTGCCCAGCACAGATCCCAGGATGCCCCAAACCCTCCCAGCCCCGATTCTGCCCAGATTTGCTCTTTGCACACGAGCCCCACACTGAAGTCACGAGCTGCCTCCAATGCCCAGAGGAAGGAAAAGAGAGAAAGTGGCTGCAGAGCTCTCTTGTGCACAGCTACAGCTGCACTAATGCCAATATTCTGGGCTCACAATACCTTGATCCAACACGCTCTACTGCATCTGTTCCCTGGGTAGAAATCTGGCTGGATGGCCAGGCCCAAGGAGTGCTGGGCAATGGAGCCACATCCAGGGGTGTCCCCAGGGCTCAGGATTGGGGCCAGGGCAGTTCAATCTCTTTCTTGCTGATCTGGATGAGGCCATCGAGGGCACCCTCAGTCAGATGCCAGGTGAGCCCAGGCTGGCTGGGAGTGTGGCTGTGCTGCAGGGCAGGAAGCTCTGCAGAGGGATCTGCACAGGCTGGAGCCATGGGCCCAGGACAATGGGATGAGGTTCCCCAAGGCCAAGGGCTGGCTCCTGCCCTGGGCTCACAACCACCCCAAATCCCTGACTGTGCCCTGCCCCTGATCCCCACAGCCTGTCCTGTTTCCTTCATCCCTGCAGTGCCAGGCACTTTCTGGGACAGGGGAGCTTTGCTCTGGGGATGGAGGGAGGTGCAAGTGCCACCCCTGCAGTGGGAACCACAACTCATCAGGTTTGTGTTCTTTGGGGGTCAGGAACTGGTGAGACTCAGAAGCATAGATAGGTTTCTCTTCATGGCCAACAAAAACAAATATAACAACGATATAATTCCATAAACATCACAATTTCTCCTCAGCTCTGTGCAATGTCAAAGCAGTATCTGATGTGTCCAATGTGGGAGGATAGTTTGTAGGGATAGTACAGAAGGCAATCTTTCCCGATGAATTACAGCTGTACTGATTGCTGGGAAATGAAAACAGCCTTGCCTGCATAATGAGGATGGGTATTCTAAAAGTGTGGGCTAACTAGTGAAGGGTAAGTTACTGATGCAGTTAGAGCTTGAGACCTAGAGATGGCTGCAGTTTGGGATGGAGTCTGCAGGCTGTGCTGTGAGGGGGAAGTTGTTGTGTAAGGGACAGACAAGGTAAGATGCTGTGTGAGGGACACACAGGGTTAGGTGTCCGCGTAGGGGACAGGTTGGGGTCAACCTGTCTTGCAGAAGGAAATTTAGAGAGAGGAGAGAAGAAGTCAGTGCTGTGTGGAGCTCCACATGAGGAAAGGGTCAGAGTTGGCTGAAAGAAATAATGAGAAGTATTTAATAAAGTGTTGATGCTTGGTTAGCAACCAATGGACATGGCTCAGCTGAGGCCTTATTAGCAGGCCATGAAAATGGCTCGTCTGAGGGTTCAGTGCAACAATCTAGCTGCTAAACTGCACGTATTAAAAAGGTCAGGCTATAGCAGCCTATTCATAAAATTGATACTACTGCAGCTAGAATATAAGAGAGAAGGAAGAGATGGATAGTTTGTTGCTATATAGAGGATAGGTGCAGTAGGTTTGCTGCTAAAAAGCACGTATACAGACTTAGCTAAAAAAGTAGAAGGGGTGGTCTTCTCATCCTTGCAAGAGCCAATAGTAGGAGAAGTATATGTACCTAAAACAAATGAAATTGTGCCAAATATGCATTAGTCATTATATTTTGGATTATAAATGTAGATGGTGTCTTCAATAAATTGAACTATGCTTTATCAATCACACTGATTGGTTGCATATTTCCCTCGCCGAAGCTTCTCCACAAGTGGCATCCAGAACAGGGACCTTGAAGCTCTGCCACTCTGCACTGACCCACCGCCGGAGGTAAGCGAGCTGGCAAGCACCAAGTAGCAGCGCTTGGAGGGCAAGGATCTCTGTATGCTGGCGTACGAATGGATCCCGTGCCTGAGCCGCTCCCGGTAAAGGAAGCTCGCCGTCCCGGTTACACCGCCGATCAAAGGCTGCAATGCGCACACGTTAGCAGGCAATTGGATTAGATTGCTGGACTGCCCCTTTCCTTCTTTTGTAAAAAGGGAGGGATATGGATAAGCAAGCGTCATATTATTTATTTAAATGCTTTTTAGAAAAGCGAAAGGTAGAACTTGATCTTAATAAAAATTTGCCCAAGGTGTTAGACTATGCTAAAGAACAGGGCTTTTTTACCAACCCAGATGACTTTTTCAAAATTGAGGAGTGGCAAAATCTAGGAGATTGTTTGTATAGAGCAGTTATTGATAAGGATAAGGTAGCAAAACAGTTGTCTCAACCCTAGTGCATCATAATTGCTTAGAGGCATATAAGGCAGAGAAAAATATTGCTGCTGTTGCCTCTATGCACTTGGATGGCAAACCGTCCACTATGCTGTCCATCACAGGACAAAATAAACCCCCTGCTGCACAGCCAGGGATGTATATTTTTGGAGGAGACAATCTTCCTCAAGCACTGACTACACAACAAGTTTTATTACCTCCTAAGTCTGCCTCTGAAGCAGTGCCCTCTGCCCCCCCCCCCCCGCCCCCCCCGCTGCTATCACAGCAGGAGGAGCTGCCCTCAAAGGAGACAGCTGAGTTAAAAAAGGAAGCGGCACATTACCATGATAATAAGGTGCCAAAAGGCAGAGCTAAAATCAAGGGTAAAATGGAATGGGGTGAGATTATGAAGGAAGCAATAGCAACTGGAGAAAGGGATTATGTGGCAAAATTACAGGAGCCACGTGTAACACAGCAAGCATTTCCAGTTGCATTTACCCCTACTGGGGAAAATAGAATGGAAACATCAATAACTCCTTTAGATTGGACATTGTTATTGCAGCTTTGTAGTACAGTTAATGAAGCTGGCATGCATGGGGAACCAACAAAGCAAGTGTTTAATTATATTTGGGGATCAGGGTTATTGTTGCAAGAGGATATAAAAAATATTTTCAAATTATGACAAGCTCACAATTTATGTTACGGCAGGCTCACTTCCAAGGTCTTTGTCAACATACTGCACTTATTCGGAGAGCACAGGATGATCCGCTTCACGGGATCACATTAGAGCAGTTGGGGATTGGTCGATTTGCCACACCTGAGAGTCAAGCTCTGTTGGGACCAGATGTAGTAAAAGAGGCAATGCGGTTAGCTCGTGTTGAATATGATAAGGCTAGAACAGAACGAGGGGAATTACCATCTTATATGAACATTAAACAAGATCCACAGGAACCTTTTTCTAGTTTTGTTGACAAAATTACTGCAGCAACAGAAAGATCAGGGGTACCTCTGTTTATGCAAGGAGCTCAACTTAAACAGTGTGTTACTCAAAATAGCAATTCTCGAGTAAAATCAGTGATAGCTACTTCACCCAGCAATTGGGAAGTAGTAGAGCTTTTAGAACGTATGAGTAAAATTCCTCAGGGAATTCAGGCTATGTTAGTTGAAGCTGTAAATATTTTGACATTAACCTTAAAAGAGGGGCAGTCTCAGATTCAAGCCTTTGCTGCTGCACTGGCACCACTAAAATCGCCTGACTCCCAGAGTGCTGGCAAGACTTGTTCAACCAGCAATTGCTTTAGATGTGGTCAGTCTGGCCATATATGCAGAGTGTAGGATTACAAATGTGTGGTGTCGAAACTGTCAGCTCGACTCTCATTCCACTGAAGCCTGCAGACAGAAGACATAAAACAGATGGACGAGCGTAAGGGGATGTGGCGCCAGGACACCAACTGCGGCCCAAACCTCCCAAGCATTCCAGGTGGCCCCTCCCTACTCCCAGCCGGCGAACTCCGGCCAGTCACAAGAGGCAGCCTCGGCTTGGACTTGGCAGCCACAATAGACATTGTATTAAGGGATACAAAGCTGGTAAAAATCCCTACTGGAGTGTGTGGACTCTTAATGTTAAATGGACAACCTTATGGGGCTTTGTTGTTAGGTAGATCCTCAGCCACCTTACAGGGTTTGACTGTGGAACCTGGAGTTATCAATGCAGACTATACAGGAGAAATCATGATTATGGCTCATACACGTTTTCCTCCTATTAGTATCCCTGCAGGAAGCCGTATAGCTCAACTGGTCCCACAGCAGCAACTGGTCAAGGAGGCACAAGGATCTGTGCAAGGAGCTGGTGAATTTGGATCTACAGGAGGCTTGGTACTACTGACCCTCACAATGGAACAACGTCCGGTAGTGGAAATTATTTCACGGCATGGCTCTCAAGAAAAACAGCTTTGAGCCTTATTGGACACTGGTGCAGACATTACTATTATTGCCTGGCGTCAGTGGCCATCTAACTGGCCTCTACAAAACCGCTTGGAGGCAGTTGAGGGGGTCGGTGGAGCAGGACGGGTCCAGAAAAGTTGTGAACAAGTATCCATTGCTATTGAACAAAATGCAGTATCAACTCCGTACTGGAGTACAGGCATTAATCGGGCGAGATGTGCTTGCTCAAATGGGACTGGTGCTATATATGGACAATGGCCCTTTTTAATGGCAGCCACTACTTTGACTTCCCAACTGAGCAGTGGCCGCTAAAAAGGGAAAGTCTTGAGGAAGGCCACCTTTTAGTACAAAAACAACCACAGCAGCGATTGATGGCAACACCACACAAACCCCATCTGAAGATAGCTCCACTCCTGACACATCAAGAGAGAGAACTATCTGAGGGACTATCTAGCAGTACAGCTGCTGGTTCTCCAACTCCAGAGCCTTCTAAGGAAGAGGATTGAGTGGACAATCCTTTTTGATTTAGAGACACTTGCTCATCAGGAACCCTGAAAGGTTTGTGACCATACTGGACTTGGGAGAAGATGGTCTTTAAGCTGTGTTAAGGGATGTGGGAGTGGTGCTTGGGTGTAAATCTGTTGTGGAGGGTGTAAATAAAAACTTTGTGTACATCAATCATAGTTGTGGCAACCTGTATGCAGGCCATGTTTGTGGGTCCTCAATAGTAGTAGCTGGCAGCGAGACATTCAAAACGACACTGAGAATTGCTCACAAGGAGCTGCTGAACTTGTTTTCGATAATCGGGAAAACAGATATATCGACTGTTAGTACGTTGCTGTCTTCTGCAGGCTATCAAACAGATTAAGTGCTACCTTGCTACAGTAGCACTCAGGGTCATCTGTTCTCGAGATATAGGCATTTTACGACACTGTATTATAAGAGAGGAGGAGTGGGATGTTGCTGTTAAGAGGCTCCGACAACCTAATCTTTGGAGTAATAATTCTTAGCATCCTCCCAATACAGGCATGGGTACCAGTACAGGCCCCAGCACAACCTAAAACTAATATCTGGGTTACTTTGGCAAACAAAACTGGGCAAGATGCCATCTGCCTGTCCTTAGCATCACCAGGCAATCCTTTTTCCACCTATTTAGTTGGCATACCTCTTGACACCTGGCCATGCCCCAGGGACATTCCAACCTGCAACACTACAGGTCCAAAAAATAATGTTGATTCTTGGGATCAATGGGTGCCTTACTTGGGGCATGCAGCATTAGAACCCCAAGAGTTGGAATTACTTGGGTCCGTTGGAGCCGATGCCTGTGTGATCTTTAATTACTCTGGTAAGTCCTTACGACGACCAGGATTTAATTACACAGTGTTGGTAAATGCAACTCTCCCAGTATATCGGAACGCCTCACAATGGTGTAATTATACCTCTGCCAACATTTCAGTATCTGCAAATACACCTATTGCCCTACCTTCAGGAACATTTTTGATTTGTGGAGATAGAGCTTGGCCAGATATACCATCCAGATTAAGAGGTGATGCATATACATTAGGAAGGCTTACTTTGCTTACACCCAATACATCAATGATCTTACAGGCCCATCAGAAACACCTTCGCACCAAAAGATTACCCATGCCTTTAAGCCTGACTGTCAGGATAATGTACAATTCTGGTGCACAGGAAAAATTGTTGCAGCATCTCTTTTTACTCCAGGCATAGCTAGTGCATGAGCTTTGGGCCAGCTTAATAAGCTTGGCTGCTGGCTAGCAAAACAGACCAATGCAACCTCTACAGGTCTTTCACAGCTATTAACTGATGTTGATTTTGTTAGACATGCTACCTTAAAAAACCGAGCAGCAATAGATTTTTTACTTTTAACACAGGGCCATGGATGTGAGGACTTTGAAGGGATGTGCTGTATGAACCTTTCTGACCATTCAGTCTCTATTCATGCACAGCTGAGCAGGCTGCAAGAGCTTACCAATTATTTGCAGAAAAACACTGGGTTATGATTGACTGATTGGTTGAAGTCCTTACATTTGGGGCCATGGTTAACTTCATTGCTTCAGCAATTTATTATAGTGGCAATAATTTTGGTGGTAGCCCTTTTGTTTATTCCTTGCATTTTACAATGTTTGCAGCGTAGTATGGAACGCATAGCAGAATCAGCTATGAACCGAGCTTTTATCGCACAAAATGAAAAAATAGGAATTGTTTAAGCAAGGAACGGACATGGCTCAGCTAAGGCCTTATTAGCAGGCCATGAAAATGGCTCGTCTGAGGATTCAGGGCAAGAATCTAGCTGCTAAACTGCATGTATTAGCAAGGTCAGGCTATAGCAGCCTATTCATAAAATTGATACTACTGCAGCTAGAGGATATGAGAGAAGGAAGAGATGGTTAGTTTGTTGCTATATAGAGGATAGATGCAGTAGGTTTGCTGCTAAAAAGCACGCATACAGACGTAGCTGAAAAAGTAGAAGGGGTCGTCATCTCATGCTTGCAAGAGCCAAGAGTAGAAGAGGCGTATGTTCCTGAAACAAATGAAAGTATGCTAAATATGCTTAAGTCATTGTATTTTGGATTATAAATATAGATGGTGCCTTCAATAAATCAAACTATGCTTTATCAATCACACTGATTGGTTGCATATTTCCCTCTCTGCAGTTCCTCCACATTATACCAGTTCAAACAAAAGCTATCTTCATCTTTGAAAACAGAGGTTTTTCTTCTTCTCTTTGCTGGGGGGCAGCAGGAATCTTCATCTCTCCTTTTTATTCAAACTTATGGGAACACAACTCTTTCCACATCTGCTCATTTCAGCACAAATGCCTCTGCTCATACCTGCAATTAAACCTGTAATCTCTATGTGCTATAGGGAAATGAGTCTCTTCTCCATAGCTTAAAAAAAAGAAATTTTAGTCCATGACTCTCCTCTTTCCCTCATCTGGGGCCTGACTCTTCCCTTTGTCTGACCTTGGTGTTTTCATACTATTTCTGTGCATATCTTCATCTTGGTCCTTTTCTTTCACTCAGGACAAAGAACAAAGTGTCTGCAAGTCTCATTCTGGGCAGTGAAAGAGTTAACATCTCGCTCAGGCAGTGGCTGGAGCAGTTGGGATGGAGCATTTCAGACCAGGAGGGCCCGGCTGCCCGGAGCTGCTCTCCTGGTGGAAAAAAAGACCCTGCGGACCAGGGCAGGGCAGGGTTTGAATGTCGGCTCGGTGTTCTGCTGAGCCATGGGCTCCTTGGCTGTGCCAGGGGAAATCTAAGGTCTTGGCAGTGGTGTGGCCCTTGCCCCCCCCCCCCCCCCCATTTCTATTGGGGGCTCTGCTGAAAACGGGGCCCAGAGTCAGAGCCCGGCCCTGGCCCAGGCCCGGCCAGGCCTGTGGGCTGCACGGAGGGGCCTGGGCTGGTGTTACGTGTACTGAGGCCAGAAGCAAAAGAGAACTTTCTCAGCGTTTTTTCACCTTTATATGTGTGTTTCACAAAGAACCTTTCTCATTGGTGTGATGTGGGAATCCTTAAAATCAGAAGGTTGTGGGAAAGCTGAAAAAAACCAAGCCTCAGAGACAACAGAACTGCAATTAGAGCTAAGCAGAAAGCATAAGGCATGCCAGCAGAAAAGTTATGTGAGATGTAGAAAGCAAGGACAAATAGAGCAATGGTCTGTGTATTAAGGCTTGGCTAGAATAACTCTCTAAGCTGCAGAAAAGTATATCTAGCAAGATATTAGGAAGGTCTTAGCTTAATAATGGAGCTCTGTGCATTGTATTTTAAGACTTACAAGTAGGTATTGTATTCAAAAGAAGCAAGTATTGTTTTAACCAAAGGTATATGCATTTATAGTGGTTGGATGAAACTATTGTCATCATGCTTTTGCTTTTTGTGATTGGTCAAAAAACTTTCAAAGTGCATTGTAACATCACTATTCTCTGGCTGTTGCTCAGAGCATGAGCTGCTGGCATCTTCCTGCTGTTCCAACCTTGTAATGACACTGATGCTTGGGAGGAAAGAAAAAATAATAAAGCAGCTTGAGAGACATTCCACAGCAATCTTGTCCTGTTCGTGATTCTGTGCATAAACCCTTGGCCTGCGTTAGTGTAACAGTGTTTCAACATTAAAAATCAGAGACCAATTGGTCCTTGTCAGGTCCATAGGAGGCTGCCCAGGTCCTGGTGGAGAAAATTTTCAGGGAATCTTCACAAACCATCACAGCAGCCTTGAAGTAACAGGGTGCTTGGGTGAGAGATGGTCTGATGGATTTGAACACATAGAAAGGATCCCAGCCAATGCATTGAACCCTAAGTGCAGATGCATCATTGGCCAGGGAAATGGGTGTGTTAAGACCCCAACCAATCACATGTGTTTATCTGGGACATTCAAACCCTCAATTGAGAAGAGTCCCAAACAATAAAGAAAGCTTCTGTCATATGGATCACTGAGGATTCGTGTGATCTCTCCCACCACAACCTGAATTGTTGTAATAGGTGTGGTCAGTTGGAGTGTTCAGTTAGGTGGTCAGTGGGATGTGGTCAGTGGGGGTGGTCAGTGGGGATGTGGTCAGTGGTTTGGTCACTGAGATGTTGTCTGTGGGTTTGGTCAGTGAGTGGGGTCAGTGGGCCATGGTCATTGCAGTGGTCAGTGAGGTGTGGTTGGTGGGGGTTGCCAGTAAGTGTGGTCATTAAGGAGGGGAGTGAAGTGTGGTCAGTGGTTGTGCTCATTGGAATGGGAAGTGAGTATGGCCAATAGGTGTGGTCAGTGTAAGTGGCTGGTGAGGTGTGGCCAGTGGGTGTGGCCAGTGGTTGTGGTCATCGGGTGTGGTCAGTGGTTGTGGTCAGTGGGTGTGTGGTCAGTTGGGTGGTCATTGGGGTGTGGTCAGTGGATGGGCTGAGTGGATGTGTTCAGTGGGTGTGCTCAGTGGAGGTATGGTCAGTTGGGTGGTAAGTGGGATGTAGTCAGTGGGTGTGGTTAGTGGGGTGTGAGCATTTTGGCAATGGGTGCAGCCAGTCTGTGTGGTCAGTGGTTTATGGCCAGTGTTTGTGGTCAGTGGTGGTGAGGTCAGTTGGGTTCTCAGTGGGTGTGGTCAGTGGGTGTGACCAGTGGGTGTTGTCATTGTGTGTGGGCAGTGGGATGTGATCAGTAGCTATGGTCAGTGGATGTGGTCAGTTGGGAGGTCAGTGGGGCTTGGTAACTGGGTGTGGTCAGTTGGATAGTCAGTTGGTGTGGCCATGGGTAGTGGTCAATGGGTGCAGTCAGTGGCAGTGATCAGTGGGGTGTGGTCAAAGGGTGTGGTCATTAAGGGTAGCCTGCAGGGTAGTCAGTGGTTGTGGTCAGTGGTAGAGTGGTCAGAGGATGTGGTCAGTGGGGGTGGTCAGTGGGAGGTGGACAGTGGTGTGTGGGACAAGGGTATGGTCAGTGGTTGTGGTCAGTGGGTGTGGTCATTTCTCAGGACCATATGGTTGGGTCAGTTGGGTGGTCATTGTGTTTGGTCAGTGGGTACCATCAGCAGGAGTGGGCAGTGGGGTGTGAGCATTGGTAGCCTGGAAGTAGGTGTAGTCAATGAGGGTGGTCAGTGGACATGGTCAGTGTGTGTGGGCATTGAGGTGGTCTGTGGATATGGTCAGTTGGTGTGGTCAGTGGATATGGCCAGTTTTTGCAGTTACTGGGGGTGGTCAGTGTTGTGTGGTCAGTGCATACAGTCAGTGGGAATGGTCATTGGGGTGGTCAGTGGATGTGATCAATGGGTGTGGTGAGTCATGGCGTGGCTAGTTGGGTGGCCAGTGGATTGTGGTCAGTAGGAGTGGACTGTGGGTGTGGTCAGTGGGAGAATTCATTGGGGTGTGGCCAGTGGATGTGGTCAGTGGACTGTTGGCATTGGTGTCTTGGCAATGGGTGTGTTCACTGGGTGTGGTCAGCAGTTGTGATCAGTGGGGGTGGTCAGTGGCATGGTCAGTGGGTTTGATCAGTAGGAGGTGGTCAGTGTTTGTTGTCAGTGGCAGAATGGTCAGTGGCGGTGTGGTCAGTTGCTATTCGGTGGATGTGGTCAGTGGGGTGTAGGCATTGGTGTCTTCATAGTGGGTGTGGTCAGAGCGTCGTGGTCACTGGTTGTGGTTAGTTAGCATGAAGGGTGGGTGCAGTCAGTGGGTGCAGTCAGTGTGTGTGGTCAGTGGGGTGTGGTCACTGGTTTTGGGGAAAGGGTGTGGACAGTGGTGTGTAGGCAGTGGGTGTGCTCAATGGACTGCAGTTATTGGGGTGTGGTTAGCGGAGATGGTTTGTGAGTGTGGTCAGTGGGTGTGGTCACTAGCTGTGGTCAGTGGGTGTGGTCAGTGAATGCGGTCAATTGGGTAACGGGTGAGGATTGCCAGTTGGGTGATCAGGGGATGTGGTCATTGGTGTGGTCAGTGGGTGTGAGCAGTGGGTGTGGTTGGTGGATTTGGTCAGTGAGGGATGGTCACTTGGTGTGGTCTTTGTGG
The DNA here is from genome assembly GCF_903797595.1 of Erithacus rubecula. Lineage (NCBI taxonomy): Eukaryota > Metazoa > Chordata > Aves > Passeriformes > Muscicapidae > Erithacus > Erithacus rubecula. The sequence goes on along the minus strand of NW_027635475.1, from coordinate 17,160 downwards.
GCAGTGGGGGTGATCAGTGGGGATGTGGTCAGTGGGGGAGGTCAGAGGGGGGGTGGTCACTTGGGTGGTCATTGCATTGTGGTCAGTGGGGTGACCATTGGGTGTGGTCAGTGGGGTGGTCAGTGGATTGTGGTCAGTGGGGGAGGTCAGTGGGTCCTGGTCAGTGGGTGTGACCATTTGGGGTGATCAGTGCTGGAGGTGTGGGAAGTGGGATGTGGTCAGTGGCTGTGGTCCATGGTAGTGTGGTCAGTTGGGTTGTCACTGGGGGTGGCGAGTGCAGGTGGTCAGAGGAAGTGTGGTAAGCATTTCTAGCCAGAGGATTTGGTCAGATAGGTTGCATTGGAGAGTGGTCAGTGGGTATGGTCAGTGGCTGTGGTCAGTGAATGTGGTCAATTTGGCAGTTGGGTGGGGGTGGCCAGTTGGGTGGTCAGGGGATGTGGTTGTTGGTGTGGTCAGTTTGTTAGTGGAGTGTGGTCAGTGGGGTGTGGGCATTGGTTTCTTGGATATGGGTGTGCTCAGTGGTTATGTTCAGTTGGGGTATGGTCAGTTTGGGGGTCATTGTGGTGTGGTCCATTGGTGTGTTCAGTGAGATGTGCTCAGTGGAGGTATGGTCATTAGGGCAGTGCTTATAGTCAGTGGGTGTGGTCAGTGGGTGCAGTCAGTGAGGGTGGTCAGTGGATGTGGTCAGTGAGAGAACGCGGTGGGATGTGGTCAGTGGATGTGGGCATTGGTGTCTTGGCAAAGGATGTGGTCAGTGGGTGCAGTCAGTTGTTGTGGTCAATAGGTGTGGTCACTGGTTGTGGTCAGTGGGCTATGGTCATTGAGGCGTGGTATGCAGAGGTGGTCTGTGAGTGTGTTTACTGGGTGTGGTCAGTGGTTGTGGTCAGTATGGGAGCTCAGTGAGGTCTTATCAGTGGGTGTTGTCATATGGGATGGTCAGTGGGAGTGGTCAGTAGGAGGTGGTCAGTGGTTTTGGTCAGTGGCAGTGTGGTCAGTTGGGTGGTCAGTGGGTGTGGTCTGTGGGGTGTGGGCATTGGTGTCTTTGCAGTGGGTGTGGTCAGAGGGTTGTGGTCAGTAGGATGTGGTCAGTTGGTTGCGGTCAGTGGGGGTGGTTACTGGGTACACTGAGTGTGGTCAGTGTGAGTGGTCAGTGGGTGTGTCCCTTTGGGGTGATGAATGAGAATGTGCTTGGCCAAGGCAAAAGGAGGCTCCCTGTGTGCCCTGCTCCCCTCTCCCTGAGCTCCTGAGAGCTCTGCAGCCCCTGCTGCCATCCCATCTGCCCAGGCCAGCACAACAGCCCCGGCCTTGGGGCCCTCCAGAGCTGCTCCTGCTCCAGGCCCAGGGCCCATCCCAGAGCTGGGGCAGCCACAAAGCTGTGCCCATTTCTGTTCATTCCTGCTCTGATGAGGATGGATCCTCTGACACTTGGAGGATGCTGATGAATTTTACTTTTCCAGAGGCCTCCTCTTTCTTCAGCTCCTCAATTCAGGAATTCAGTGACAAAGATTCATAAACATTTGTTGAAAACACCAGAAAAAAAAAAGCCCCTGGGATTATTTCAGTTCTCAATTCTTCTGTGGTTAATGAGAAAGATTTCAGAAGTGTATTCCAAGTAAATATACTATATTGAAAACAATACAGAGAGAACAGTTTTGTCCTGTTGTCTTTTCCTGTTTATAGATTGATATCAGCCATGTCCAATTGATAGTGACCCCCAGCATTTTCTAATGCAGTCTGAACTGATATGAAAATCAAGACCCTTCATGGCTGACATGACAATTGATCAGATTTTGTCCCCACACCCTTGCCACCATTTTCCTCATCCCATCCCTAGAACTTTTATGGATCAGGGACAGAGTTGCCACCAGGACCAGGGCAGTGATCCTTCCCCTGTTCTCAGCACTGGTTGGGCAGAACCTTGAGTGCTGTGTCCAGTTCTTGTCTACCAATTTAGGAAGGACCTGGAGGGGCTGGAGCGTGTCCAGAGAAGGGCAACAAGGCTGGTGAGGGGTCTAGAACACAAGTCCTGTGAGGAGTGGCTGAGAGAGCTGGGGTTGTTTATCCTGGAGAAGAGGAGGCTCAGGGGACACCTCATCACTCTCTATAACTCCCTCACCAGAGAGTGCAGCCAGATGGGACTCAGGCTCTTTTCACAAGGAATAGAAACAGGACAGGAGGACACAGCCTTAGGCTGCACCAGGGGAGGTTTAGGCTGGACATTAGGAAATATTCTTTACTAAGAGGGCAATTGGGCATTGCATTGGACTGCCCAGAGAGGTGGGTGAGTCACTGTACCTGGAGGTGTTTCAGGATAGACCCAGCTCTTGGTCCTGTTAAACCTCATCTTGTTGGATTTGGGCCCTGGATCCAGCCTGTCTAAGTCTCAAGGGAGGTTTGAATCCCAGCTAACTTGGTGTCACCTGGGTAGCATGAGGCCCTAGAGTGTTACAATGGTCTTCATGATTCCATGAGGCCTCCCAGTGTCACAATACCCCTTTGGTTCCTTGGGAGCCTTGGCATCACAAAGTCCCTCAGATCCTTGGGTTCCACAGTGTCAGCACAGTGAATCCTTGGTTCCATGAGGTCTCGCAGTCCAGCAATGCTCTCCTTGGTCCCATAGCCTCTTAGTCACCATGGTGTCAAACATGTTTCCTTCATTCTATGAGTCCCTGATGAGCAGCACTGGCCTCTTGGTTCCATGAGGCCTCCGAGTGCCACCATGAATTCCTTGGTGCTGCAGTGTCACAATGGAGACCTGGTTACACAAGATCCTGCAGTGTCACGAGGGACCCTTGGTTCCATGGGGCACCACGGTGTCACAGTTGTTCCCTTAGTTCCAAGAGTCCTTGCAGTGGAACAATGGTCCCTTGATTCCATTGGGCCCAGACTCTCATAAGGTTCTCCTTAGTTCTGCAGGGGCCTCTTGATTCCACAAGGCCCCACAGTGTCACAGTGGCCTCTGTGGTTCCACAAGGACCCAGGGTGTCACAATGGGCTCCTTGCTTCCATGTAGCCCCACAGTGTCACAATGACCCCTTGGCTCTGTGGTGCCGTGTCATACACAGTGTCACTCTGGTCCTCTCTGTTCCACAAGGATCTGCAGTGTCACAATGGCCCCTTGCTTCCCCAGGGCCCTGAAGTGTCACAATCATCACAGAATTACCCAGGCTGGAAAAGACTTGGAAAGCATCACATCCAACCTGTGACCCAACACCACCTTGTCACCCAGATCATGTCACTCAGTGCCACATCCTGTCTGTGCTGAAACACTTCCAGGCATGATGAGTCACCCACCTCCCTGGGCAGCCCATTCCAATGCCCAATCACCCTTTTTGTGAAGAATATTTCCCAATGTCCAGCCTAAACCTCTCCTGGAGCAGCTTAAGGCTTTGTCCTCTTGTTCTGTGACTGTTCCCTGGAAAAAGAGCCCAACACCAACTCGGCTGCACCCTCCTGTCAGGGTGTGGTAAGGTCTCCCCTGAGCCTCTTTTTCTCCAGGATAAACAACCTCAGCTCCCTCAGTCAGTCCTCACTGTCCTTGCATTCCAGACACTTCAACAGCCTTTTTGCCCTTCTCTGGACATTCCAGCCCCTCCATGTCCTTCCTAAATTGGTGGGCCCAGAACTAGACACAGAGCACTCAAGTTGTTGCAGTATGTTTCAGTAAAATAGAAATATAAAATTAGTAGTAGTTATGCTAAGGACTGATCAAGTAGCTTAGGCCCTGAGTTGGCAAGAGTGAGGGGTATTCAGTTAAGTAAATTTATGTGTGTACTGAAGTAGAACTTGTTGAAACAGTAGAAATGTTACTCTCTTGAATAGTGCATTGTTTATTTACATGATGTATGTGACTTGTCTAGCCGAGTGTAACAATTTATTACTTAGAGGAATGTAGACAGATTAGGAGAACCTTGAGAAAATCATGTAGGGGTAGTGAAGTAAGAAAATCAAAGGATAAAAATGAATTCTCCAAGAAGTGTATTTAAGCTCTGAGAAATTGTAATCTGGCGGGCTCTGACTTTGGACACTAGTCCTCAGACCCCAGGGCCCTCAATAAAGCACCGCACTAAACAACCTGGTTGTTTCATGTCTCTCTGTCGGGCAACACATGGGCAAATGGTTAAACTGAATGTGGCACATGTTTCCCCGGTATCAATATCCCCACAATCTAAACTGTGGAATGACTATTTCCCCAAAGAGAAACTTTTTGGGATTTGCAACTCATCTCACAACCTCAGTAAAACGAAATCAGCAGAATTTCCCTAATTCAATGGAACACAATTCCATTGTGTTCTATTACCCTTCAAATACTCATGGAAACATACTTGTTTTCACTAGAACAGCTGTGAATGAAAATCTGGGGTAAAACCTATAAGAAATGGCAATATACATGAATGTTCCTTTCCACAGCAGCCACAAGCAAACAAGGAGTGGCACTCGTTGGCACAGCCTCTTGTCCACATACAGGAGAGTGACCAAGGCAGTGCCAGCCGTCTCAGAGATGGGCAAGGACAAGAAAGGGTTTGAAGCTGTGCCAAGAGAGGTGTACACTGGACATTAGGAAGAACTGCTGCCCAGAAAGGGGCATGAGATATGGGAATGGTGTGCCCCAGGGGGCACTGGTGCAGTCACCGTTGCAGTAGGTGTTCAAGGTAAGCCTGGCCATAGCACTCCAGGCTCAGATCTGCTTGCCGTGGTAACCATGGATCACAGGCTGGAGTTGATCTCCCAGAACTCTTCCAAGCCAGTGCTTGGATTCTGTGACATCACAGCCTCTGGGGCAGCATGGTGCCTGGCAACTGTCCCCAGCCACCGCTGTGCCCCACAGCCTGGGCACACCTCGGCGAGGACAGACGTCCAGAGCGTGTGCTGGTGGCAGCTTCCCCAGAGCACCATGGCCGACCCGGTCCCCTGGATCCTGCACTTTTACCTGCTGCTGCTCCTGGGCCATCGTCCCGACCCATCCAGCCATCCTGGGCCGGGCACGGGCCTGTATCTCGAGGAGCTGGAGCTGCAGGACAGGGACCCTGAGCCGACTGCCTCGTGCATTAACATATCGTGGCAGTCCTGGACGTGCCTGCTGGTGCAGCTGCTGATCACAGGCACTGTCCTGGGATGGCATCGCTACAGAGGGCGCTGGAGACGCTGGAGAAGGGTGAGGGATGGGGGTTCAGGCAGGAAGGATGGGCTTGGAGCTCTTGGGCAGCCCTTTGGCCAAGGCCCCATGGCAGAGTGGAGCTGAGCCTCTGGCTGGGAATCAGGCCAGGGCTGAGCTCAGGGACAGCCCCAGGCAGAGGCAGCCAGAGCTCTGCTTGCTGCAGCCTGGCCAGGCCTGGCTCTCTTGCTCAGAGGCCAAAGGCAGCCCAGAGAGGGGCCCTGCTCTGCCCCTCTGCCCCTTCCATCGGGATCCCTGTGCTTTGCCTTGCAGAATCGGCGCCAGAGGCCCCGCAGCTGCTGCCCAGGACAAGGCTGTCCCACAGAGCTGATCCAGCTGCTGAGGAACAACCGCACCCTGCTGCAGCTGTGCCTGCGCCACTGCTCCCAGCAGGCAACCCAAAACAGCAGAGCAGCGCAGGGGGCCAGCCGCAGGAGGAGGAGCAGGAGATCCTAAATCTCGCCCAGCGCTGACCTCCAGCTCCAGCTCCGCGTGCCGAGCACTGCAGGGAATGTGTGACCCGTGCCAGCCCGGGCATGGCGACATTCCCCATCTTAAGCCTTAGAGACACCCCATCCTTAGCTGTAGCAACCCCCACCACCTTTTCCACAAGAAGCTGACCTTCCCCTTAGTGTTCTGGTTGTAAGTGTTTCAGTAATTTAGACATAAGGTTCTTACCCCATAGTCTTCTAGTCCCCCTGTATTGTAGATTTTTAGAGTAGTAAAGTGAATAAAGTTCATGTTCTCTGCACATCCTGTGTTGTTTGCTTGATATTCCATCCAATAGGGGACACAGAGTGATGGGTTTGAGCAGGAGCTCCAGACTGCCTGGAATGGAGAGCCTGACTGCACCAGCAGCATTTGCAAGAGTGCAAATGGAGGGCAGCTGGAAAGAAGGTGGTGGGCAGTATACTGACTGCTCAGTATGGGCTGCCCCGCGTGGGTTCATAACAACAAAGATGGTTTGGTGTGCCTTGAAGCGTCCTGTTTCCACATGTTCCTCAGGGTAACGAGCTCCACATACAATAGACCATAAATCTTCCCAACTTTTGGCCAGAAGCCACTCATTTTGGGAAAGTACTATAAAAGTGACTTTCTCAGAGGAGACCCCCGAGATCTCCCCAGACAGCCACAGACATCTATTGGCTGCTCCACGAGGATTTGTCTGCCCATCTTGGTAGCTATAATCCTGACCCCCTTCTCTCTCTCTTTCTCTTGCTGTCCCACTATCGCACTTTGATTGGCACTAAATAAAGTGCATTTCTCCAAAACTGTTTTTGTCCCCTGCTGTGTCTTTTGCTCTCTGAGATCCATAAAAGAATCTGTCACAACTCCCGCTCGAGTTGGGCAGATCCTAACACATCTCAACAGCACACAGCCAGAAGTATCAGATGAATCAAGATCCCATTATCCCCACCCATGAAATTTTGGATAGAAAGTCAAAGGGTGCTCAGTAAAACCCACTCTCCCTTCAACAGCCCCACTTTGCCTGTGGGCAAGTCTGACAGACAACAGAAATTGACTGCAGGCTATTGTGCCTTGAATGAAGTCACTCCACTGTGGGAGCTAAGACAGAGTACTGTGGATTTAATTAACATAAGCAGCTTGATAACCAAGATGCCCTGGCAAGAGCAAACAGAACTTTGAAGACTACATGAAGATTGGATCAAGACTGGTGACAGGAAAGAAGAATAAATCAAGTAGAAATGTTGCAAAATGTGTAAGCTTGTCTGGGTGATGTTTAACCCAAACAATGTGGTAAAAGCTTTCCTAAAAATGGTATATAAGCACATGTAGCTGAGAGTAAATTTGGATTCTGATCAGCAGTCAGTAGACCCCCTCTCTCTCCCAGTCGTTGATTCTCCAGTGCTGAGCGCTGCCGTGCCGGACACGCTGGATCTCCAGGAGGAGCTGGAGCCCAAGGCAGCAAAGTGGCTCCATTGACATTGCCAATGCATTTTTTTCCCATTTTTTTGGAAGCAGAGTGCAGGCCTCAGTTTGCTTTCACCTGGAGGGACGTGCAGGACACCTGGAACCGACTGCCCCAGGGGTGGAAACACAGCCCCACCATCTGCCACGGGCTGATCCAGGCTGCACTGGAAAAGGGTAAAGCTCCAAAACATCTGCAATACATCAATAACATCATTGTGTGCAGGAACACAGCAATAACAGTATTTGAGAAAGGAGAGAGGATCATCCAGATTCTGATGGAAGGAGGTTTCCCCATCAAGAAGAGCAAAGTCAAGGGAGCTGCCTGAGAGATCCAGTTCCTGGGAATAGAGTGGCAAGATGGACAGAGCCAGATCCCCACTGAAATAATCAATGAGATCATCACAGTGTCTCCACTAACCAGTAAGAAGGAAACAGAAAATTTCTTAGGGGCCATAGGTTTTTAGAGAATGCATTTCTGAGTGCAGCTACATTGTGAGCCCTCTCTACCTGCTCAACCTAAGAAGAAAATTCCAGCTGTGGCCCTGAACAGCAACAAACTTTCACCCAGAACAAGCAGAAAATCGCTCATGCAGTGCCCTTGGCCCAGACAGGATGGGACCAGAGGTGAGGAATGTGCTTTACTCTGCAGCCAAGAACAATGGCTTGTCCTGGAGCCTTTAGCAGAAGGTGCCTGGGGAGACTTGAGGCCGAGCGCTAGAATTCTAGAGTCAAAGTTACAGAAAGTCTGAAGCAAGCCACACTCACCAAAAAAAAAAAAAAAAAAAAGTCTTATCCGCCTACAAAAAGAAAGTTCAAGCCACCTCAAAAGAAATTATCACAAAAGCACAACTCCTCCTGGCACCCTGACTCCCGGTGCTGGGGTGGGTGTTTAAAGAAAAGGCTCCTCTACCCACCACGCCACCCACACCACATGGAGCCCATGGATTGCTCTCATCACACAGCACGGCCAGATTAGAAACACAAATCACCCTGAAATTTTAAAAACACTTAAAACTGGCCACAAGATAAAAACTTTAGTCTCACTAACAAAAAGGAGCAGAAACAAGTAACCCAGGCTAAAAAGCTCCACCATACAACCAACTAGCAGCACAAGAAACATGCTGTGCTCTTGTCACTGACAGTTTCTGTCTCATGGTTGAGATGAACCAGAAGTGGAAAGTGGCCGCAGGGAGCCCCACACGACGAGTCACACAAGCTACTGAAGGAGAAGGTGAATCAAGTGCACTTGCTGAACTCAAAGCCATTCAGCTGGCCCTGGACACTGCTGAAAGAGAGAACAAGACAAAGCTCTACCTTTATACTTAATCAGAAATAGTAACCAATGCTCTGTGGAGTTAGCAAGAAAGGTAAAAAAAGGCCAGCTTGCAAAAAAAAGGAAAACCAAGTGAGGCTGCTGATGAGTGCAAAAACATTGCCACTCAGACAAACTGTTTGCAAAAGTCCATCATGTAGACGGCCACGTCCCCAAAAGTCAGGCTAGTAAAGAACACTAAAACAAGGAGCAAGGAGAAAAAGTTGCAAAAATAGAGATGTCACAAATACATTTAAATCAGCAACATAAGGGAGAGTTGTTCCCAGCTCAATAGGCCCACACTGCCTCAAGCCATCAAGGGAAAAATGCCACCTATAAGTAGGCACAAAACTGAAAAGCAGGTTTAACTATAAATTGCATTTCTCAAGTTATCCATAACTGTAAGACATGTGCTAAAATCAAGCAAGCCAAGCCCATAAAGCCTCTCTAATATGGGGGGCAGTATTTCAAATATAAGTATAAAGAAGCCCAGCAAATTAACTACATCACACTGCCTCAAACCCCCCAAGGCAAATGCTACGTGAGCACAATTGTAGAAGCCACCACTGGATCATTAGAAACCCACCCTGTACCTCACACTACTACTCAAAATACCGTCTGAAGCCCAAAAAAGCAAGTCCTATAAAGACACAGCACCCCTGAGAGAATCGTCAGACAACAGGACCCATTTCAAGAACAGCCTTAGAAACACCTCAGCCAAAAACCAGGATATTGAATAAATAGATCATATCCCTTATCACACACCAGCTGCCAGGAAAGTTGAACTGTACAACAGACTACTTAAAATTACCCTAAAGGCACTTGGCAGGGAAACATCCAAACATTGAGAAATGAACTTAACAAAAGCCACCTAAATTGTCAACACCTGAGAGTCCATCACTCAAGCAAGTCCTGCCCAGTCTGAAGCCTTGCACACAGTGCATGGGGATAAACTCCCTGTAGTACACATAAAAGGTATTTTAAGACTGTTTAGATTAGGCCCACCTCAAGTAAAGGCAAACCAATCCCTACAATTGTTTTTGCTCAAGAACCCAGTTACACATAGTTGACAATGAAGAAAGATAAAGAAACCCATTGAGTACCACATATAAACCTAATCTTAAGTGAGAACTGTGTGTAATTTCACTGTGAAAAAAAATGTATAGTAGAGTTGAAAGAATGGATTAATTAAGGTAGAATGCAGATGGTAACAGAATAAGGAGTAGATCATGTCTTAAGTTGCAATGAAAGATGCAAGCAGAAGTATACATTCTATCACCATCTGCTGAAACCAGGTGGAGCAGGGCTCTTTATCTCTTCCATGACCCATCCCTCACAACTCCTCCCCACAAGGAGTTATACCTTATGGCAGATGCCCCACCCAAGGAGAAAAGCCAAGTATTTCCTACCTAAATAAACCCTGAAATTTGAAACATCAGAGCAACCTTTCCCACTAAATTCCCAGAAGTCCAGGCCTATCTTCATCACCACTAGATGTTACAAAAGTAACTACACCCTTCCCCAAAATCATTGCTTCAACAAAACCACATCTGTCACTCCAACAAAACTACAGGAACCATTATTCAGATTGTAACCAACACCCTGAGCAACAGGGTTACAGGCTGCATTCTGACCTTGCCAGTGTTTTGGTCTTAATATTACTATACTTTTATTTTAATTTTCCCAGTGAAAAACTGCTATTTTAAATTCCACACCTTTGCCAGAGAGCTCCTTAATTTCCAAGTCATATTAATTTAGAGGGAGGGAGTTTACATTTTCCATTTCAAGAGAAGCTCCAGAGCTCCTCAGCAGACACCTGTCTGTCAAACCAAGACAGTGCCCTGCTGCAGCTCCATCCCCATGGCAGGATCCGCGCTGGATGATCCCCAGGGACCCCCGGTGGGCAGAGCCCCCCTGAGCCCTGGTGCTGCTGATCCGTGTTGGGAAGACACCTGGCTGGGGGCTGCACATCCTCCCCGTGGCCTGGATTTTCTCTGCATTTCTCTTTGTCCTTCCCAGACATCCAAAACCAGGGTAAAAATAGAGATGTTAAATACCGACCTCCTTGGGTACACGGGGGGATCTTCCAGGGGATGCGGGGGACGCTCGGTTCCAGGGATTTGAGGGGTCCTGGGAGGGACCTGGGGGTTTCTCAGGGCGTTGGGCACCCCAGTTCCAGCGGCTCTGGCTGCGCTGGGAGCGGGGGAGCGGGAGGAAGAGGAGGAGCGGGAAGAGACGGAAGAGAAGCAGCGGGAGGAAGAGGAGGGACACAGGAGGAGCGGCAGGAAGACGGGGAGCGATTTTGGAACCACGCGCTTCTCCCGCCTGGTCGCTGAGGCCGCAGCTCCCCCCGGGACCGGCAGCATCGCCCCCCAAAATCCCGCAGGTGAGTGGGAAGGGGGAGCTCGCCCCAAATCCATCATGGGGGGCTCCGGGAGGGTTTTACTTTGAGGTTCAGGGGATGTTTGGATCTTGTAGGAGCCCAAAGCCGAGCCCCGAGCGGGGAGAGAGCAGAGGGGCGATCCCGGAGCCGGGGGACCCCCGGCAGCCTGGAGGGGTGCGGGAGGTTGGTGCTGAGCGGGCTCCGGGCCCCCGAGGCTGAAAGGGGCGCTGACTGCTCCAGCTGCCCTTGGGCAGCGCCACCATCAAACCCAACGTGCTCAGCCCTTGTTTTCCCCCAAACGAGGATTTCCCAAACCTTTGGCTGCATTGCAAAGTAGGAGGCTGTGAGGGATGAAGTCGATGTCCCAGGAGCTGCAGTCAGGTGAGGAGGAAGTCAGTGCCCCTTTCCCCCTGTGTCCTGCTCCATCTCCCAGCCCAGCACGGCCCCGGCTGCAGCACAGCCCTGGGAGGATCTCCTTGCCCTTGCCTCTGGCACGGAGGCAAATCCCATCCTGTCCTTGTCCTTCCTCCCCCAGGCAAGGAGCTGAGCACGGACAGCAGGGAGGACAAATCCCCGCGGCACAGCCTCGGGCAAGAGGCCGTTTGCAGGAGCTCCATGGCGCAGGAATGCAACGGGGAGGAAAAGCCCCGCAGATCCCGCAGCAGGAGGGACTGCAGACGCACAGCCCGGGGATCCCAGTAGGAAAGAGCCAGCCTGGGCCAGGGAGGCGGCCGGAGCTCGGAGCTGGGGCTGCGTGAGCAGCTTCACCATGGGGAGAAGCCCCACAAGTGCTCGGAATGTGGGAAGGGCTTCAAGTGGAGATCTGACCTGATCACACACCGGAGAATCCACACAGGGAAACGGCCCTACGAGTGTGGGGAGTGTGGGAAGAGGTTCAGAGACAGCTCAAACCTGAATGTTCACCAGAAGAGCCACACTGGGGAGAGGCCCTACGAGTGTGATAAATGCCGGAAGAGGTTTCAGAGGAGCTTCCATCTCCTCCGGCACTATCGCATTCACACAGGGGAGAGGCCATTCTGCTGCCTCGACTGTGGGAAGAGCTTCAATCTAAACTCCACCCTCGTCAGCCACCGACTCATCCACACAGGGGAGAGACCCTATGAGTGTGATAAATGCAGGAAGAGGTTTGAGAGCAGCTCCAGCCTTCTGAGGCACTATCGCACTCACAGGGATGAGAGGCCCTTCTGCTACCCTGACTGCGGGAAGGGATTCAAGAGAAACTCCACCCTTATCAGGCACCGGCTCATCCATACTGGGTAGAGACCCTACGAGTGTCCCGAGTGTGGGAAGAGCTTCTCCAGGAGATTTACTTTGACCCAACACCAACAAAGTCTCCACTGAGAGAAGCCCTGTGAGTTCCCTGAGTGCAGGAAAAGCTTTGGGCTGGCTCCCTGTGTGGCCTGGATTTTCTTTGCATTTCTCTTTGTCCTTCCAAGACACCCAGTACCAGGGTAAAAATGAAAACATTGAACTAAGACATGCCTGCAGACACAGGGGGATCTTCCAGAGGATGTGGAGGACCCTGTGTTCCAGGGACTTCAGGTTTCCTTGGGGGCTGCTCAGGGCTTTGGTCACCCCAGGCCCAGCGGCTCTGGCTGCACTGGGAGATGCTGACGGAGGTTCTGGGGCAGCTGATCAAGGACCCCCTGCCCTGACACCCTCCTCGTTTCCCCCTGACCCGGCTCCCGCTGTCCCCTGTCCAGGATCCTCCTCTCTCCACGGTCACTGCCCTTGCCCCCAGCCCATTCCCGTCTCACACCACTCCTGCCCCTGTCCCAGTTCAGATCCCATTCCTGGTATCAATCCCTGTCCTGTATTCTCTGCCTGGTTACCATTCACATATTCCCTGTCCTGTACCTCTTCTAGTATTCCTGATCCCAGTCCCATTCCCATATTTCCATTTCTATATTTCCAGTCCCCTTCCTATATTCCCATTCCCAATTCTGTTGCTCTATATCCATGTCTGTTCCCTGTCCCATATTCTAAATCTCCATCCCATATTTTCTGCCCAATTGGTATTTCCATATTCCCTGTTGTTTTCCCATATTACCATTCCCCGTTCCTGTTTTCATTTGCATTCCAATGTCCCTTTCCACATCCCCACTCTCAGTCCCTGTCCCCATTCCTGGTTGTTGGAGAGTGAAACAGAGAAGCCTCTCTGACTCCCTCCGAGAAAGAACAGTATACAAGAATTAAATTTGAAGTATTTTGAGAAATTAAAATACAGGAAACCACACAGACATGAAATAGAGGTCTAAGTTTTACTGTAAGAAACTAGAAATATTAAGTAGCATAGATATGAAGTAGAGGTTTAAATCTTAGTGTGAAGTACATGGAAATACGTTTTAAATGCCATGAAAAGTAAAAGCCGTGGAATCTCCTATAAAATTGTGGCTGCATTGAGACATTAAAAACTTAGTTCTAGACAAAATAAAATTACAGTAGGAATATTTTATATATTCTTCACATAGAACAGATAGGCCATGTGCACAAGGTATATGTAGACTTCAGTGTTATGGAATTTTGATAGGTTTAGGAGAAATTCGTCAGGTTCACGGTTCTGGCTCATTGGGTAATTTGTCAATAAAAATCCGTGTATTGTATCCAGAGCTCTCTTTTGCTTCTCTCTCATCGCTCTCTCTCTCCACCACCATCATCATCACCACTACTAGCACGTGAGAGAAGAAGAAGAAGAAGAAAGGAAGAGAAGAAGAAAGGCCAGGGAGCATCTGCCTCTGGTGACTCTGCACCAGCCGCAGCTTCGACCTCTTGCAGCAGAGAGCTGCTCCTGCTTCCATCGGGACTTTATGGCAGAGAGATTGAACAGGGACTGGAGAGCCTTGGGCTCTTTGCCTTTGGAGCCTGACGTGCCTTGACAAGAAACAACTTTACAGCAGCCAGCAGCTGCTCTGCTCTTGGAAGATCTAAAGCCACAACCAATCCCCACAGCCGGTGCCAGTCCCGGTGCCGTTCCTGAGGGCGCCTCTGCCACGGGGGCCTGAGGGCTCCACAGCTCGGGCTGCCTGTGCCACACGAACCCTTCAGCCCTGCTGCTGCCCTTGGCCAGCTGCAGAGAGCACAAGGCTTTGGGCATTGCTCAGGGCCCCCAGCTGGCCACAGCAGCCCATCCTGCCAGCAGCCCTGGGCTCAGAGCCCTCCCTCCTGCTGGGGCCGTGCAGGGGCCATGGGCTGCACCAGGCTCCTGTTCTTGCCACTGGGATTGACTGGGAATTACTGCAAGCATGCTGAGGGACACTGGGATCATACTGGATCATAATGGCAGCAAGTGGGACTGCACTGAGCGTGACTGGGAGTGGCTGTTGAGCAAGTGGGATCAGACTGGAACAAACTCAGGGCAACTGGCAGTGACTGGGAACATGCTGGCAGCAACTGGGATACACTGGGAAACACTGACACTATACTGGGGGTAAATGGGAGCAACTGGAACCACATTGGATAATAATGGGAGCAGCTATGCCTGTGCCAGGGCCATACTCGGATGCTATGGGAACTGGCTGGGATCATACTGGAATCAGACTGGGAGTGACTGGAAAATTGCTGGCTGTGACTGAAACCATGCTGGAGGTGACTGGGAGACACTGGGCCCACACTGGAAATGACAGGGAGTCACTCTGAGCATGACTGGAATAATAATGGGACTGGCTGGGGTCATACTGGGGTGACTGGGATTGTAGCAGAAGTGTCTGAGATCCTTCTGGAAGTGACTGGGACCATACTGGGACTGACTGGAGCCATACTGGGATCATCCTGGGAGCTACTGGGATTACAATGGGTGTGAATGGAACCTGACTGGGGGTTACTGGGAGCTACTGGGCCCATGTTGGGAGGCAAACATAAACTCATCGGGAGCAACTATGATCAACTGGAAGTTACTGGAAATATGCTGAGGGAACTGAGACCACAAGTGGGATCATACTGGGAATAAGTGGAACTATACTTTGGACAACTGACAAAAATGGGTCGTACTGGAGGCAACTGGGAGTAACTGGGAAAGACTGGGATCATTCAGAGGTAACTGGAACCATACTGAGCAGCTGGGATATAATGGGAGAGTCTGTAACCACACTCGGGGGACTGGAACCACACCAAGAACAGCTGGGATCATGCTGGACACAACTGGGAGTGAGTGGTACCATGCTGAGGGGGACTGGAAGTATTCTAGGGACAGCTGGGATCATACTGGAAGGAACTGGGAACAACTGGAACTATTCTGGGAGACTGGGATCATACTAGGATCACACTGAGAGTTACTGAAATCATACTGGGATGGACAATGGGCAGCTGGAATCATGCTGAGAGGAACTGGGAGGAAGTGCGAGTGACTGGGATACAGTGGGAGAGACAGGGAGTCACAGGGATTGTACTGGAGTCTGCTGGGGTCATGTTGGCATTGACAGGGAGCAACTGGCATCATACTGAGAGTGACTGGAATTAAACTGCAAGTGAGCAGGATCATACTGGGAGTGACCAGACTCATACTGGGAGCAGCCATTCCCGGCACCGGGACCCCCAAAAACACCTCCCGGAGACCCCCCGATGTCCCCCCGAGGGGCATCTGCGGCTCGGCTCTGGAGCACTGCAAGGTCCAAACATCCCCCAAAACACCCCAAACCCCGGGACCCCCCCCAGGATATTTGGGGCGAGCTCCCCCTCCCCGGGCACCTGGGATGTGGGGCGATGGTCCCGGGGGGGCTGCAAGTTCAGGGAGCTCCGGGTTAGCGCAGTTGATTCGCTCCTTCTCTCCTCCTGCTTCTGCTGCCGCTTCCTCCCAGCTCCTGCTCCCCCGTTTCGAACAGGGAGGGGATGGGTCAAGGAAAGGGCGGGAACTGAGGGGAAAGTGTTGGTGAAGGAATAGCAAACACTTATGAATGCCTAGCAAGCAGTTCTGAAACAATAGATGAAATAGAGATGCTAGCAGTATTTGACATAGATGCTGAAAATAGTTATGTTAAGGTTTGAGGCCTCTTCCTTTGTTTAGGTAAAACCAAATACCACACATGCCAAAGAACCAACAGACATCCTGTCCCAAGCCTGGCAGATAAGGGTAAAGCCATAAAACATGGTAATTTAGTTGTTCCTACAGGTTGCATGCAAATATTGGGAAATTAGTATATTGTATTAGATTGGTTATTGGAATTTAGAATATTCATTATAGAATAAGACTTACTGTACAGCAAATGGAAAATCCTTCTACTTCTCCCTGCTCTCTTCTACTTCTTCTCTGCTCCTGCTTCTCCTCTCTTCCCTCCCCGCTCCTCCTCGCCACTCATTACCTCTAATCTCTAGCTTTTCTCTAAGCTCTCTCTTATACCCACGCCCTATAATAAAATACAACCCTGAAGAACAGCAAATAATAAGCTCCTGAGTCTGTCCCGCAACCGTCCAGAAACCCCCCGGTCCCACAGTTTGGCACCCAACGTGTTCAGGGCCAGCTACTTCACCCTCTTCACTGTGGGACATTTTTTCTATGGACGGTAATTAGACATACTTTTAATTACTTCCTCGGTTTTCGTGAGCACGGCTTTCCGTTGTTTGACAGCGGTCTGGGCCAGAGCTCTTTAAACTCATTCTATCAAGGCAAGCGCCGAGTGAGGGGAGCCGAGCTCTGGCCGGATTTGCCTGATGGCCTCGGGGCTCCGACGCTGCCGCTGGCCGGTGGTGCCTGAGCTCTTCGAGGGCGCTGCCAGGGCGCTCCCCGCAGCTCAGCGGGAGTTTGCCTTGTGCACAGAGCACGGTCCGGCGCTGCTTGGCCCCGCCTGGGCTATCGCTCTAAGTCTGGAGACAGGGAGGTCCCCGAGTGCGCTTGGCAGCTGCACAGCGACACCTGAGGCACAGCTCAGAGGAAGGGACCGGGAGCACAGCGCCCCCCGCGCCGCGACACTGCCTGGCCAGCGTCTCTGAGGAGGGCCGGACACTGGACGCTGTATCTGCGATTACCGAGGCTAGTATATTAAACCAATAACGGGACAGACTCACTCTGCACACGAGAGAGCTCTTTATGAGCAACTTAAGCATTTATTAGGCTCTAGTCATACTGATTTGCCTAAGCAGGAGCTAAAAAACCTCCTACAGTGGACCCTAGTTAATTTCCCGAACACAGACCACTCTGTGGTTTTTACAAGGAACTTTTGGGACACGGTTGGTATTAAGCTTTTTAATGATATTTCCCGCCGGTATATGGCAGCTGCGGAGCTAGTTCCAGCCTGCAGGGTGTTGGTCCAGCTCTTTGCCGGAAAGGGTCAGCCCGCTGCGACCGCCCTGCTTGACCAGCCGCCTGTGGCTGCTGCACCCCCACGATCGCCAGTTCGCGCTGCGATGAGCCTTCCATCTTCCTCC
>NW_027635476.1:0-37978 GCF_903797595.1 Erithacus rubecula | reverse complement strand
TCTTTGTGATTCCTTGCCGGCACCGCCTGGCTGTCTGCCCTTGCACAGAAGTGAAACCGAGCCCGGTGACTCCGGCACAGGGAGAAAGTTCAGGGAATGTGCTTCAAGTTGGGATGATCTTGCTCTGCCTACGTGGTTCTATTTTATGGCTCCACCAATTTTTTTGGGGGGTGAAAAAAAAACATTAATCCCTGCTCAGAGCTTGTAGCAGAGCAGGAATTCCCATTTTCTGTGGTTTTCCAGCAGCCAAATTCCTGGAATCCACATGCCTGGAATCCACAGTTTCCCTCAGAGCTGCACAAACTCAGAGGGGCTGGAGCTCCAGTGCTGCCTTTTCCCATTTGGGGATGGTTTGGGGCTGGAATAATTCCCTGAGAACCATCAGGGCTCAATTCTCCCAAATTTTCTTTGATGGGGACTCTGGTGAACTGGTGAAAAAGTTCAGGAATTAAAGTTGGGAATGATCCTGCTCTGCCTACGTGGTTCTATTCTGATGGCTCCACCAATTTTTTTTGGGAAAAAAAACCCCACATTAATCCCTGCCCTGAGCTTGTAGCAGAGCAGGAATTCCCATTTTCCATGATTTTCCATTATTTTCCATTGTTTTCCATGATTTTCCAGTACTGATCCCACCACCAGCAACTCATGAAAGCTTCAAACCAGGAGCTGAAGCTCCCAAAGTGGGTCAGGTCACCCCAAAGACAAAACAGAATTGTTTGTTTATATTCTTGGAGTTTGTAAATGGAAAGATTAAAAAGAAAAACCCAAAACTGGGACATGTCAGGTTTCCAAGCTGATGAATTTCTCTTTCCCAAAATTCAGGAGAATCCAGGCTGGAGCTTTTTTCAGGGATCTGCTGAGTCTGGCATTGCCTTGGATCTCAGGATGGGGCTGGAATTAGGTCCAGGCTCAGAGTTAAATTTGTATTTTTGGGGTATTTTGGGTGTTTTTAACGAAAAATGGGGCTGATCCATGTTCTGTGGGATTCCCATATGGATTCTGGTTTTCCTCTGAGGATCTGACCCCCAAACTTGCCAAAAAAAAAGCTGTGAGGACATAAAATTCCAGCTGGCTGTGCTGCAAAGAAGATTAAAACCAAATCAACCATTTCTATTTGCTCTGATCCCTCTTTTAAACCTTTTTGAAATGCCATAAACTGGGGCCTTTTCCTTTCCACATTAAAAATCATGGATTGGTTTGGGTTGGAAGAGATTTTAAAATTATCCACGGGCAGAGTTTCACCTCGGACACTTCCAGGGATGGAACAGCCACAGCTCCTCTGGAAATTCCATTCCAGGGCAAGAAAAAAAACCACAATTATCTGGTGCTTTTAACCAATTAAAAGAAAACAACTTTTGAATTTGCTGCTTGGTGTCTTTGGTGGGAAGGATAAAACCCCCAGAGCCAGGTGGTGCTCAGCTGTTAGAGGAGCTGGAGATTTGCAAAGTGAAAAAAAAAATATAAATACACCCCCCTGGCTCCTGGAGATAAAAGCCAATTGGGGTGCCCACCTTATCAGAGGGGGAGCAGCAGTGGGGCAGAGTGCTGAGCTTTGATAAGGAGCTCCAGGTGCCCTTATCAGCTGGGAGGGGCTGTGGGTGCTGCCCCAGCCCCAGGAGCCTTTCACTGCCTGATGCTTCCCCCCAAAATTTCTGGGTGCTGCTCCATCCTCTGGGATGCAAATCCTGGGGTTCATTCCTGGATTTTTTGGCTGCTGGCACTGAGGGAAAGTGGGTGAATTTTGGGGGTTCTGCTGGGATTTGTTGGGGTGTAAGTTATTAAGTTGTGGATTCATGGAAGGGTTTGGGTCTCGCTCTGTGTCACCCCTGCCATGGGGACACATCCCACTGTCCCAGATTATCCCAGCCTGGCTTGGGCACTGCCAGGGCTCCAGGGCAGCCACAGCCCCTCTGGGAATCCCATCCCAAAATCCCAATAGCCATCCCTGCCCTCTGGCACTGGGACCATTCCCTGTGTCCTGTCCCTCCATCCTTGTCCCCAGTCCCTCTCCAGCTCTCCTGGAGCCCCTTCAGGCCCTGAGGTGTCCCCTGACATTCTCTTGTCCCCACATTTCCATTCCCTGAATCCCAAACCAGCCTTTTCCCTCCTTCCTGGCTCTCATTTCTGAGACTTTGAAAGCAATCCAGGAGATCCCAAGGAGCTCCAGCCCCAAGCCAGCAAATCCTGTGGGATCCTCCTGAGCCCAGGGATGGGGCAGGAGTGGGAATTCCATCCCAGCCCCTCCCACCCTCCAGGGAGGAATTTTTCCTGTGTTTATTTCCAAACCCATCACTCAATCCACTCCCTTCTCCTTTTGGATCTCAGGATGGGGCTGGAATGAGGTCCAGGCTCAGAGTTAAATTTGTATTTTGGGGCATTTTGGGTGTTCCTAAGGAAGGATGGGGCTGGACTTAGATCCAGTCTCATAGTTAAATTTTTAATTTTGGGTGTTTCTAAGGAAGGCTGGGGCTGATCCATGTCCTGTGGGATTCCCACATGGATCCTGATTTTCCCTATGAAGATCTGACCCCCCAAACTCACCCAAAAAAAAGCTGTGAGGACATAAAACTCCAGCTAGCTGTGCTGCAAAGAAGATTAAAACCAAACCAACCATCTCTATTTGCTCTGATCCCTCTTTTATTTTCTAAAACGGGATATTTTCCTTTTCCACCCAGGAAGGTGAGGAAACCCCCTCTGGAGCAGCAGCAGGAGGATTTTAACCACTGCAGGGTTAAAATATAACCTGGCAGCAGAATTGCTGCACCTGAGAGTGCAGGAGAAAGGGCTCATTAAGGTGACACTAATTCCCCCCTCCCTGCCTTGCCAGAAGGAGATTAAAGTTCTTGCTCAAGGAGAGGAAATAAAAACCTCGATAAACCCTGTGGAGCAATGTTGGGAAATGTGTCCCTGCCGGTTTTATTTCCTGGGATCACTGTGCCCGGTTTGTGGCTGGAATTTCGGGGGTGGGTGTGGCTCGCCAGCTCTAAAATGTCATTTAATTGTGGAAAACACAGTGACAAACGCTGCCGGCAGCACAGGTTTGGTGTCTTGCCCAGGAAATCAAGGTGTGATAATCCCAGAGGGCAAGAAGGGGAGATTTAAAACAATTAAAAAATTAAATTTGAAGGGTCTCAGGGATGGGGGGATGGCTGGGACACCGCAGTGAAGAGTTTTTCCAAGTGCAGGAAAATGCTGCCAAATTCCCCAGATCCATCACGAGTCCCATGCACGACAAAACCATTTATTATTCTTTTTTTCCAGCAGCTCCGTGTTCCCTTGACAAATAAAAAAAAAAGGAGGAAGGAGAACATCTCGTGTTTCCCCCAACACCCTGGATTCTCTCAGCTCATTTCCAACCCAACACTTTATTTTCCTGGGTTTTTTCCCCGTTTTTTAGGATGGTCTCCTCCTTCCACCCAGCAATAAATTGCGCTGCAGTATCGTGGCAATGGTTAACCTTGATTTGAGATCAACACCTCCTTCCCTGCAAGGTCGAATTCCAAATAATGAGGAATGAAATCAAATCAGGAGCCGCAAAGACTTTGCCTCCTTTCTGCTGGATTTTTTTTTTTTTTTCTGATTTTTTGGGTTGTTTTTTTATGGTGGGGTAATTGTGTAAGATGAGGGGAAATGAGTTTTTTGGGGAGCAGCGAGGATGCTGTGGATCCCAAAATGAAAAACAGGAAGGTTTTTATGAGTTTTCCATCAGTTTTTTTTTTTTTTTCTCGCACAGTGAGATACAGGCAGGGGAGGAGCTGCTGAGACTCCCTCAGAATAACCCAAAAAAACCCAAAAAATACCTAAAAAACCTTGATCAACAGCACAAGAGCTGAGCACGGCCCCTTGTGCTTTGGGGACAATTTGGGGCGATTTTGGGGACATTTTAGGGCTTTTTTGGGGATAATTTGGGGCTGCTATAGCGATAATTTGGGGCTGCTATAGAGATAATTTAGAGCTGCTTTAGGGGATATTTTTAGGACTTTTTTGGGGACAATTTGGGGCTCCTTTGGGGATAATTTGGGGCTGCTTTGGGGACAACTTGGGGCTGTTTTGGGGGCATTTTTAGGGCTGTTTTGGGGATAATTTGGGGCTGCTATAGTGATAATTTGGGGCTGCTTTGAAGATAATTTAGGGCTGCTTTAGGGGACATTTTAGGGCTTTTTTGGGGACAATTTGGGGCTCTTTTTGGGGACAACTTGGGCTACTATAGCGATAATTTGGGGCTGCTATAGCGATAATTTAGAGCTGCTTTAGGGGATATTTTTAGGACTTTTTGGGGGACAATTTGGGGCTGCTTTGGGGACAAACTTGGGCTGGTTTGGGGACATTTTAGGGCTCTTTTGGGGACAATGTGGGGGCTGTTTTGGGGATATTTTGGGGCTGTTTTGGGGATATTTTGGGGCTGCTATAGCGATAATTTAGAGCTGCTCTAGGGGACATTTTATGGGCTCTTTGGGGACAATTGGGGCTGCTATAGGGATAATTTAGTGCTGCTTTCAGGGATAATTTGGGGCTGCTTTGGGGATAGTTCAGGGCTGCTTTAGGGGACATTTCAGGTTTGCTTTGGGGATATTTTCGGGCGCATTTGGGGCTGTTTTGGGGACCTTGCATGGTAAACAGCCCCTTTGCCCACGGAATCTCCAACTCCTGGTGTGATTGAACCTTCCTCTGCTTCACCAGCGGGTGGGGAGGAAACTTTTGTGGCGGTGCCCGTCCCTTTATGAGGGTTGCCCGTCCTGGCACAAGGGGGGGGTGCCAACTCCTCAGGGGCTGGTGAGCTCGCACAGGACACGCGACATTCAGGTGACACCCGGGAGTGGCAGGAATCGCTAAATCTCCCGTTCCTTCCCTTTTCTCCCGGCCGGACGCCGATCGCGGCGGGGACACCGCGCTCGGTGACAGTTGCGATCCCCCTCAGCGGCCGCGCCTCAGCACCGCCCTCCCCTCATGAAATAGCCCCGCCCCTCCAGCGTTTCTACCCATCACATCCCTCTGGCCGCGTTAATTGTCATATTTTATTGTTCATAATGCTGCCAATCATTTTCCGCCCGGCGATGTCATCAATGCGCCCCGCTTCTGATTGGTGGGGCGTGGCGAGCGAGGCTTTAAAGGCGGGCGGCGGCGGGCGCGCGGTCCCAGTGCCCGTCCCCCCGGTGCCGGTGTCGCTCCGGTGTCGCCAGCCCGGGCCCGTGTCACCCCCGGTGGCGGCGCATGGAGCTGAGCTGTGCCATGGGGGGCAGCACCGCCGCCCCCCCGGGCCCCGGCCCGCCCGCCGCCCGCCGCGGGGGCCGGGCTGATGAGGGCGAACGACTACGAGAGTTTGGGCAGCGGCCGTCGCGCTCAGCACGCACATGGTGGCCGGGCCGGCGGGGATCATGGAGCACACGGTCATGTACCCCGTGGACTCGGTCAAGGTGCGTGGGGACAGCGCGGGGCGGAGGTGCCCGGGTGGGGGGACACGGGCGGGGGATGCTGCGGGACAGAGCGGGGAGCGTGCGAGCGTTATTGGGGTGCGGGGGTTATTGGGGTATAGGGGGTTATTGGGGTATAGGGGGGTATTGGGGTATAGGGGGGTATTGGGGTATAGGGGGTATGGGGTGCGGGGGTTATTGGGGTACGGGGGTTATTGGGGTATAGGGGGTTATTGGGGTGCGAGCGTTATTGGGGTACGGGGGTTATTGGGGTATAGGGGGTTATTGGGGTATAGGGGTTATTGGGGTGCGGGGGTTATTGGGGTGCGGGGGTTATTGGGGTATAGGGGGTTATTGGGGTATAGGGGGTTATTGGGGTATAGGGGTTATTGGGGTGCGGGGGTTATTGGGGTACGGGGGTTTATTGGGGTATAGGGGGTTATTGGGGTATAGGGGGTTATTGGGGTGCGGGGGTTATTGGGGTACGGGGGTTATTGGGGTGTAGGGGGTTATTGGGATATAGGGGGTTATTGGGGTGCGAGGAGTTTTGGGGTACAAGGGGGAAGGAGGGCAAGAGAGGGTGAAAGAGATTTTGGAGTGCAAGGTTTTTTTGGGGTGCAAGGGGTTATTGGGGTGCAAGAACTGGGGATTCAAGGAGAGGAGGGAACGGGTGTGCAGGAGGTTTTGGGGTGCAAGGTTTTTTTGGGGTGCAAGAGGGGAGTGTGCAAGGGGTTTTTGGGGTGCAGGAAGTTTTGGGGTGCAGGGAGATGGGAGTGGAAGAGATTGGCAAGAGGTTTTGGGGTGCAAAACGAGGAGAAGTGTAAAGGGTGTGCAAGGAGCTGTTGGGGTTCCAGGGAGGAAAATCTGCAAGAAATTGGGGTGTTGAGGTGCAAGAAAGGTGGGAATGTGTGAGAAATTTTGGGATGCAGGTGGGCAGGGCACCCATGGGATTGTCACCAATAATGTCACCAGTAATGGGATGGGACTGTGGGGGTTTTTTTGGGGTCAGGGTGTTCCTAGAGGAGCTTCCTGGTGGATTTTGGAGCTGACCACACTCAGGGAAGGTTTTGCAGTGGAAATCATCCTGAAGGATAATCCTTGCTGCTGTGAGGAGAAGAGGGAAATTTGGGAAAAGCCAACCTGCCTCACTGGTGGTGTGGATGAATCACAAGATGTTGCAATCCCTTCTCCTTTTCAGGGCTCCCTGAAAAAGTAGAAAGAGCAGAGCAGAGGAAATACTTTGGTTTTTGCAGGTCCTTCCAGGGTGACAAGCACTCAAAGAAAATATTTTTTTGTTTGTTTGTTTGTTTGTTTTTTGTGATATTTTTGGGTTTTTCCCTGCTGCACCTGCCTCCTAGATTTGGGATATCCCCCCTGACATAAATTTTTATGCCTGAGCAGTTTGATTTTCCCTCTGGAATCCTGGACTTGCTCACCAGGGCATTTCCTCAGCAGGGAAAAGCAGAGTGAGAAATGAAAGTGTTGCCTGGCTTCCTGCAGTGGGAGGTGCTTTGGAGGAAAAAAAATTCCCCGAGTTCTGATTTCCAGCACTGGGGTAATCCTGCCTGGAAATGCTGGGAGAGGATAAAACTCCAGGAAAACTCAGCTGTGTGTGCTGGGACAGAGTGAAATCCCCAACTGGGATCTGCCCCTGTTCTGCTGCAGGGAAAGGGTGACAACTGACCCAAAAAAAAAGGGATTTTTTTAATCCTCAAACAGCTTTTTGTTTGTTTAGCAATGGGTGCAATCCAATAATAAGTCAGTTCCTGAGAGCTGCTTTCACTTGATGGGGGGAGAGAAAAGGAGCAAAACTTTTCCCAGTGGCATTTCCAGGGTCATTTCCAGGCTGGGGGTGGGTTGGGATTTTCTGCTGCTCGGGGGGAATGGCAGAGTCATTTCCTGCCAAAGAGAAACCGAAAATGTCATTTGGGGAATTGTTGCACTTGCACAACCCCTGAATTCCTCAATGGTTTGGGTGGGGAGGGACCTTCAGATCCTGCAGTGCCACCCCTGGGCAGGGCAAATGTCCCGGTGTCACCTGGCACCTCTCACTGTCCTGGTGTCACCTGGCACCTTTCCCTGTCCTGCTGTCACCTGGAACCTTTCACTGTCACCTCTCACTCTCCCAGTGTCACCTGGCACCTTTCACTGTCCTGGTGTCACCTGGCTCCTTTCATTGTCACCTTTCACTGTCCCAGTGTCACCTGGCACCTTTCCCTGTCCCAGTGTCACCTGGCACCTTTCACTGTCACCTTTCACTGTCCCAGTGTCACCTGGCACCTTTCACTGTCACCTCTCACTGTCCCGGTGTCACCTGGCACCTTTCACTGTCACCTTTCCCTGTCCCAGTGTCACCTGGCACCTTTCACTGTCACCTTTCACTGTCCCAGTGTCACCTGGAACCTCTCACTGTCCCAGTGTCACCTGGCACCTTTCCCTGTCCTGGTGTCACCTGGCACCTTTCATTGTCACCTGCTCACTGTCCCATTATCACCTGTCACCTTTCCCTGTCACCTTTCCCTGTCCCAGTGTCACCTGTCCCCTTTCCCTGTCACCTTTCCCTGTCCTATTGTCACCTGTCCCCTTTCCCTGTCACCTGCTCACTGTCCCACTATCACCTGTCCCCTTTCCCTGTCAACTTTCTCTGTCCTGGTGTCACCTGGCACCTGCTCACTGTCACCTTTCCCTGTCCCATTGTCACCTGTCCCCTTTCCCTGTCCCCTTTCCCTGTCCCCTTTCCCTGTCACCTTTCCCTGTCACCTTTCCCTGTCCCAGTGTCACCTGTCCCCTTTCCCTGTCCCCTTTCCCTGTCCCACTGTCCCCTGTCACCTTTCCCTGTCCCCTTTCCCTGTCCCACTGTCCCCTGTCCCTTTTGGCAATTCCATCCCAGCCCCTCAAATGCACCAATTCCTTCCCAATACCCAATTTGAAATTACACTTTTTTTTCCCCCCAGTATTAAATAATAAATAATATTTTTTTTCCCCTTTGACCTCCAGCCTCTCCTTCCTCTCCCCCTCAGCTCTGCCTGTTTTGGTTTTTTTTTTTTTTTTGTTTTGTTTTGTTTCTGCCTGTTTGGACACTCTGGTTTTTTTTTGGTTTTTTATTTGTTTCTGCCTGTTTGGACACTGTTTTTTTTATTTTTTTTTTTTTATTTTTTCTTTCTCACACTTCTCAGGCTTGTTTTTGCAACCAGCTGTGCTGGGAGCCCAAATTATTTGGAGGCATCAGCATGTCAAGGACTTTTCCTGGCAGAAAAAAAAAAGAGTTTCTCCTCCTTTTCCCTTCCCTTTTCCCTCCTTGGCTGGTTGTTCTCCTTAATTCTGATTTTGGTTATTATTTGGACAATTTATCCTCCTAAATTCTGATTTTGCTTATTCCTAAATTCGGATTTTGGCAATTCCTTGGCTGTTTGTCCTCCTAAATCCAGGATTTTGTTATTTCTTTGGCTGTTTATCCTCCTGAATTCTGAATTTGGTTATTATTTGGGTAATTTATCCTCTTAAATTCTGAATTTGGTAATTCTTTAACAGTTTGCTCTCCAAAATTCTGAATTTGGTTATTATTTGGACAATTTATCCTCCTAAATTCTGATTTTGGTTATTCCTAAATTCTGAATTCTGTTATACCTTGGCTGTTTGTCCTCCTAAATTCTGATTTTGATTATTCCTTGTACTTTTACTTCTATTCAATCCTAATTTTTATTACTTCTTGGATTATTTTTCATGATTTTGGTTATTCTTTGGGCACTTTGTCCTCTTGAATTCTGCTTTTGGCACCTCCTGGAGTTGCTGAATCCTGGTTTTATCTGTTCCTTGGGCTTTTAATCCTGTTAAACCTGAGTTTTGGTTATTCCTTGGGATGTTAGTCCTGGTTTTATCTGTTCCTTGGGCTTTTAATCCTGTTAAACCTGAATTTTGGTTATTCCTTGTTCACTTAGTCCTGGTTTTATCTGCTCCTTGGGCAGTTAGTCCTGTTAAACCTGAATTTTGGTTATTTCTTGGGCACTTAGTCCTGGTTTTATCTGTTCCTTGGGCTTTTAATCCTGTTAAACCTGAGTTTTGGTTATTCCTTGGGATGTTAGTCCTGGTTTTATCTGTTCCTTGGGCTTTTAATCCTGTTAAACCTGAATTTTGGTTATTCCTTGTTCACTTAGTCCTGGTTTTATCTGCTCCTTGGGCAGTTAATCCTGTTTTACCCAGGTTTTGGTTATTCCTTGGGCACTTAGTCCTGGTTTTATTTTCTCATTGGGCTGCTAGTCCTGTTAAATCTGAATTTTGGTTATTTCTTGGGCACTTAGTCCTGGTTTTATCTGTTCCTTGGGCTTTTAATCCTGTTAAACCTGAATTTTGGTTATTCCTTGTTCACTTAGTCCTGGTTTTATCTGCTCCTTGGGCAGTTAATCCTGTTTTACCCAGGTTTTGGTTATTCCTTGGGCACTTAGTCCTGGTTTTATCTTCTCCTTGGGATGTTAGTCCTGGTTTTATCTTCTCCTTGGGCTTTTAATCCTGTTAAACCTGAGTTTTGGTTATTCCTTGGTCAGTTAGTCCTGGTTTTATCTCCTCCTTGGGCAGTTAATCCTGTTTTACCCAGGTTTTGGTTATTCCTTGGGCACTTAGTCCTGGTTTTATTTTCTCATTGGGCTGCTAGTCCTGTTAAACCTGAGTTTTGGTTATTCCTTGGTCAGTTAGTCCTGGTTTTATCTGCTCCTTGGGATGTTAGTCCTAGTTTTATCTTCTCCTCGGGCTGTTTGATTTTTCAACCTTTCAGAGCAGCTCAGATCCACTAAAAAAAAAGAAAAAATCCTATTTATCCATTCTATTTGACAGCTTTACCCACCCCACATCTCTTTTTTTTCCCTGAAAACTGAGGAGGAGGCTCCAGGGGACACTAAATTGGCATTTTCCTCTTTTTGGGGGGAATTCCTATTCCCATTTTTCCCAAAACTGTCCCAAGCTGGGGCAGAGTCAGGGTTTTGAAAGCAGGAGGAAATTACAGCCATGCCTGGATTTCTTCACCCAAACTCATTCCTGGGGATTTTTATGGATAAAGCAGAGCTGAAGTTGTTTTTTTTTTCCCTGCACCATCCTAATTCCTTGATTATTCCATGGATAAATAAGAGGAAAATTTTCTCTTCTCTTCTGCACCATCCTAATTTCTTGATTATTCCATGGATGAATAAGAGAAGAAGATTTTCTTCTCTTCTGCATCATCCTAATTCCTTGGGTTTTCCATGAATAAATAAAAGCAGAATTTGCTTTTTCCTTCTGCACCATCCTAATTCCTTGGGTTTTCCATGAATAAATAAAAGCAGAATTTGCTTTTTCCTCCTGCACCATCCTAATTCCTTGGGTTTTCCATGAATAAATAAAAGCAGAATTTGCTTTTTCCTTCTGCACCATCCTAATTCCTTGGGATTTTTATGGATAGAGCAGAGCTGAAGTTGTTTTTTTTCTCTTGCTCCATCCTCATTCCTTGATTATTCCATGGATAAATAAGAGCAGAATTTGCTTTTCCCTCCTGTATCATCCTAATTCCTTGGGATTTTTATGGATAAATAAGAACAGAATTTGCTTTTCCCTCCTGCTGCACCTTGGATGTCACAGTGGGAATGTGGACACCATTCAGGAGGATAAATAAAAATCCAGGATAAATAAGGAGCATCCAGGGGATGGAGCAAAGCAGAACAAAAATTGCATTTTCCTTCTGCACCATCCTGATTCCTTGATTATTCCATGGATAAATAAGAGCAGAATTGGCTTTTCCCTCCTGCAGCAGCCTGGGTGTCACAGCAGGAGTGTGAACTCCATCCAGGATAAATAAATATTTAGGATAATAAGGAGCATCCAAGGGCTGGAACAAAGCAGAGCAGAAGTTTCTCTTCTCTCCTGCACTATCCTAATTCCTTGGGATTTTAATGGATAAATAAGAGCAGAATTTGCTTTTCCCTCCTGTACCATCCTGATTCCTTGCTTATTCCATGGATAAATAAGAGCAGAATTTGCTTTTCCCTCCTGTACCATCCTGATTCCTTGATTATTCCATGGATAAATAAGAGCAGAATTGGCTTTTCCCTCCTGCACCATCCTCATTCCTTGGGATTTTAATGGATAAATAAGAGCAGAATTGGCTTTTCCCTCCTGCAGCAGCCTGGGTGTCCCAGCAGGAGTGTGAACACCAGGATCAATGAATATTTAGGATAAACAAGGAGCCCCCAGGGTGTGAGCTGAGCCCCCAGTGATCCCAACCCTGCCCCCTGAGCTCAGGATTTGCTGTCTCAGGTAACCAGGGCCTGTCCCTGCTGTGCTTTGTTGCAGACACGGATGCAGAGCCTGCAGCCTGAGCCCCAGGCCCAGTACAGGGGTGTGTTTGAAGCTCTCAAGAAGATGGTGCTGACAGAGGGGCTCTGGAGACCCCTCCGTGGGGTCAATGTCACCATGCTGGGGGCTGGCCCTGCCCACGCCCTCTACTTTGCCTGCTATGAGAAAATGAAACAGTCTCTCAGTGAGATTTTCCAGTCAGGAGGAAACAGCCACCTGGCCAATGGTATTTTTTTTTTTGGGGGGGGGTTTGGAGTTTAAAAACAAAAAAACAAAATTGTTTGTGGGTTATCAGGCTGCTCCTGATAACCTGCTGTTCCTCTCAATTTAAAGTGTTATTTAATGTCAAATTATTCCAGCACAAATCATCAGTTTAGTGGGGAAAAGGTGGTCAGGTGCAGCTGTGCTGTTCCTGGATTGCTATGGAATCCTTAAAGTTGGGAAAAATCTTCAGGTACCACCTAAAGTTGTGATTTTTATGCTGAAGGCATCACCTCAACCCTCTGGAGGTTTGAGTTCAGCTGTCCCTGGGAGCACAGAGTGCAATATTTCACTTTTAAACCCAGCAGGAATTGAGCAGCCTGGAGATTCCCATGATTTTACTGGGATGTGCTGCCATGTGAAGGGAATAAAATCCCTTCTCCTCACTGGAAACACATTCCTGTGTTTGCCTTTCAAGCAGCTACAGGCCTGTGGTGCCAGCAGGAAAACCAGAGCTGTGGCTTGATGAGAAATGACCAAAAGTCATTTGGGCAAGAAGGAATTTTGGAGGTGGGAGCCAACATCAAAGGGAGGGAGTGTCTGCAGAGCTGAGCAGGGGATGGGTCAGGGCTGGCTGGGTTTGGCACAGCCAGGCTGGGTGCAGATGAAAATCCCAAATTAGGGAATGCTGAGGGCAGGGTGAGCATTGCTCAGAGCTCAGCCTGCCCTGGAGAGCAGGGCTGGGGGATGGGGGGGATTGCTGTGCTGGGGAGCTGGGGGGTCCCTCAGCTGGGATGGCATCCCCCCATGGATGGGATTCTCCTGTGGAGAGGATGATCCCATGGATAATTCCCCCCTGGATGGATCCCCTACGGGTGGGATCATCCCATGGATGGGATTCTCCTGTGGATAGGATCATCCCATGGGTGGGATTCCCCCCTGGATGGATGCCCCATGGATGGAATCATCCCATGGATGGGATTCTCCTGTGGAGGGGATCATCCCATAGATGTGATCACCCCCGTAGATGGGATTCTCCTGGGGATAGGATCATCCCATGGGTGGGATTCTCCCATGGATGGATCCCCTATGGATGGGATCTTCATGGGTGGGATTCTCCTGTGGAGAGGATGATCCCATGGATAATTCCCCCCTGGATGGATCCCCCATGGATGGGATCATCCCATAAATGGGATCCCCCCATAGATGGGATTCTCCTGTGGATAGGATCACCCCATAGATGGATTTCTCTGTGGATGGGATTTCCTTGGATGGATCCCTCCTGGATGGATTCCCTCATAGATGGGATCATCCCATGAATGGGATTCCCCTGTGAATGGATTCTCTCATGGATGGATCCCCCTGGATGGACTCCCCTGGGTGGGATCCCCCTGGATGCATCCCCCTGGATGGAACCCCCTGGATGGGATCCCTCTGGATGGATCCCCCTGGATGGATCCCCCTGGGTGGGATCCCTATGGATGGATCCCCCTGGATGGATCCCCCTGGATGGGATCCCCCTGGGTGGGATCCCCCTGGATGGATCCCCCTGGATGGGATCCCTATGGATGGATCCCCCTGGATGGATCCCCCTGGATGGGATCCCTATGGCTGGATCCCCCTGGAGGGCACTGCCAGGCCAGTCCCTGCCTTCTGAGCCAGTGTTTTTGTTTTTCTCAAGGCTGTTTTTCCTTGCAGGAATTGCTGGGAGTGTGGCCACGCTGCTCCACGATGCTGTGATGAACCCTGCTGAAGGTAATTCCTGGAATTCTGGGCACCCAGGGCCTTCAGTGCCAGAGAATCCAGACCCCACTGCCCATCCCCCAGTGCCCAGACCCCACTGACCCTGTCCCTGTCCTTTGTCCCTGTCCCCACAGTGGTCAAGCAGAGGCTGCAGATGTTCAACTCCCCGTACCTGTCGGTGTCCCCAGACCCCACTGCCCATCCCCCACTGCCCATCCCCCACTGCCCATCCCCCACTGCCCAGACCCCACCTGATCAGCCCCCACTGTCCCTGTCCCTGACCCTGTCCCTGTCCCTGTCCCTGACCCTGACCCTGTCCCTGTCCCTTGTCCCTGTCCCCGCAGTGGTCAAGCAGAGGCTGCAGATGTTCAACTCCCCGTACCCATCAGTGCTCCCAGACCCCACCTGATCAGACCCCACTGCCCAGACCCCACTGACCCTGTCCCTGTCCCTGTCCCTGACCCTGTCCCTGTCCCTGTCCCTGTCCCTGTCCCTGACCCTGTCCCTGTCCCTGTCCCTGTCCCTGTCCCTGTCCCTGACCCTGTCCCTGTCCCTGACCCTGTCCCTGTCCCTTGTCCCTGTCCCCGCAGTGGTCAAGCAGAGGCTGCAGATGTTCAACTCCCCGTACCCATCAGTGCTCCCAGACCCCACTGCCCAGCCCCCACCTGATCAGCCCCCACCTGATCAGCCCCCACTGACCCTGTCCCTGTCCCTGTCCCTGTCCCTGTCCCCACAGTGGTCAAGCAGAGGCTGCAGATGTTCAACTCCCCGTACCCGTCGGTGTCCCCAGACCCCACTGCCCATCCCCCACTGCCCATCCCCCACTGACCCTGACCCTTGTCCCTGTCCCTGTCCCCACAGTGGTCAAGCAGAGGCTGCAGATGTTCAACTCCCCGTACCCGTCGGTGCTGGGCTGCGCTCGGGCTGTGCTGCGCTCCGAGGGCTGGGCCGCCTTTTACCGCAGCTACAGCACCCAGCTGAGCATGAACGTGCCCTTCCAGGCCATCCACTTCATCAGCTACGAGCTGCTGCAGGAGCACCTCAACCCCCGCCGCCTCTACAGCCCCTCGTCGCACCTGCTGGCCGGAGCGCTGGCCGGGGCCGCGGCCGCCGCGGCCACCACGCCGCTGGACGTGTGCAAGACGCTGCTGAACACGCAGGAGCGCGGCGCCCTGCGCGCCCTGCGGCCCGGGGGGCACCTGGCGGGCATGGCCGCCGCCTTCCGCACCGTCTACCGCCTGGGGGGGGCTGCTGCTTTCTTCAAAGGCCTGCAGGCTCGGGTCATCTACCAGATGCCCTCCACGGCCATCGCCTGGTCGGTCTATGAGTTTTTTAAGTATTTTTTGACCAAGCAGACGCCGGAGGAGAAGGAGTCGTCGTGAGAAGGGGTGGGGGTGTGAATGGGACTGAGTGCAGCCCAGCTGGGTTTGTGGTTGTGTGTCTCACACCCAGCTGGGTTCACATCTCTGCATCTCCTCACCCAGATGGGTTCACATCTGTGCATCTCCCTGCAGCCAGTTGGGTTCATATTTGTGTGTCTCACAGCCAGCTGGGTTCTGCTGGGTTCATATCTCTGCATCTCCCTGCAGCCAGTTGGGTTCATATTTGTGTGTCTCACAGCCAGCTGGGTTTGCATCTGTGCATCCTCTGCAGCCAGCTGGGTTCTGCTGGGTTCTCATCTGTGCATCCCCTCCAGCCAGCCCATCTGGATTCTGCTGAGTTCATCACATCTGTGTATCTCCCTGCAGCCAGCTGGGTTCTGCTGGGTTCATATCTGTGCATTTCCCTGCAGCCAGCTGGGTTCTGCTGGGTTCATATCTGTGCATTTCCCTGCAGCCAGCTGGGTTCTGCTGGGTTCATCACATCTCTGCATCTCCTCACCCAGATGGGTTCACATCTGTGCATCTCCCTGTCTGGGGTTCCTGTGGTGCTTGGTCACTGAGTGTCCCCTGTGAATCCCAGTCACTGAGTGTCCCCAGGGAGTCCTGAGTGTCCCCAGGGATTCCCATGGAGCTCCCCAGGGATTCCTGAGTGTCCCCAGGGATTCCTGAGTGTCCCCAGGGATTCCCAAGGATTCCTGGTCACTGAGTGTCCCCCAGGGAGTCCTAAATGTCCCCAGGGATTCCCATGGAGCTCCCCAGGGATTCCTGAGTGTCCCCAGGAATTCCCGTGGAGCTCCCCAGGAATTTCTGGTCACTGAGTGTCCCCAGGGATTCCCCAGTGTCCTCAAGGATTCCTGAGTGTCCCCAGGGAGTCCTAAATGTCCCCAGGGATTCCTGAGTGTCCCCAGGGATTCCCAAGGATTCCTGGTCACTGAGTGTCCCCCAGGGAGTCCTAAATGTCCCCAGGAATTCCCGTGGAACTCCCCAGGAATTTCTGGTCACTGAGTGTCCCCAGGGGTTCCCATGGAGCTCCCCAGGGATTCCTGGTCACTTGAGTGTCCCCAGGGATTCCTGAGTGTCCCCAGGGATTCCTGGTCACTTGAGTGTCCCCAGGGAGTCCTAAATGTCCCCAGGGATTCCTGAGTGTCCCCAGGAATTCCTGGTCACTGAGTGTCCCCAGGGATTCCTGGTCACTGAGTGTCCCCTGTGATTCCCAGTCAGTTTGTCCCCAGGGTTTCTGGTGATTCCTGGTCACTCAGTGCCCCCTTCCTTAAACAACAACAACAAAAAAAGAAGAGTTTATACAGACTTTTATATTAATATATATCTATTTAATAACTTTATTTTGCAGCAGTGGAATTGCAAGCTGCTCTTTTTCTGATAAATGAGATGGAAGATTGAGTTTACTCCTTGCTGAAGGTTTAGGTTATCCAACCTAAGCTGCTTTTTTTTTTTTTTTTCATTTATTTTTATTTTTACAGCAAAGAAACAAAAGAGTCCTGGCACAGAAGTTAATTTTTATATAAATATAAAATAGCTGGATAATGTTTATCCTTTATTTTTCTATGTAGGCAGTTGGGTGGGTTTTTAAATGCTTTTACAGCTGGGTGCAAAGCTGTTTAAAAAGGGCTCAGATCTTCCCTCCTGTGTAAGGAAAACCCCAAATCATTGATTTTATGGCCAGATTGGCTTTAATTACCCAGGGGTAATTAATTACCTGCCTCCTGCTCTGGGTACTTGAGGGGGACAAGGAATGGGGACACCCCAAAATCCCTCTGTGTGATGGGGAGGGGGAAAAAAACCTCAATTCCATTTTAAACAGCTCTCAAAAATGCTGATTTTTAACTGATATTTGCAATTTAAACTTGCTAAAGGTGCATTTTAATGGGTGTGGTAGCTGGCCAACCTTCACCCTCCTGCATTTATTCCCATTTTTCCTCCCTGAATCCCTGATCCCATCCCAGGGTGGGGCTGGAGCTGCTGTTTCCAGTTTAGAATCCCCAAAATTTGGGGGAAAAAAAAATCTCAAATTCCATTTCCATTTCCCATTGGGGAATGGCATTTCCAAACCAAAATTCCATCCTTTAACCTCTTAATTTGGATGACCAGGATGGATTTTGGGATCCTGGATGTGCAAATTCAAATTCCAAAATCCACATTTTCCCCTGGGAATTGTTCTTCCCAAACCAAATCCCAAATCCTTTAGCCACTCCTTTAGAAAATCAGCAGCTAGGGAAGGATTTTTTTGATTTTTGGGATATTTGTCCCTTTCCCTGGGGTGTTCCCATTGTCCCATCCTTTTCCCCCAATTTTTTGGGGAGCAGGAAATTCCAGGATCCCCTCTCAGGGGTGCCACTGGTGCCTTGTGGGAATGATCTGCTGTTAAATGAGCTTTTTGCTGCTTTTTTTTTTTTTTTTTGTGTCTTAAACTGAATAAATCCCTGTGCCTTAAAATGGGAAAATCCTGCTGGATTCTCCTGGATTTGGTCAGAGCTGGGAATTTTTTAATTTTTTTTTTCCTTGAGAACCTGGAGAGAGCTTGGGAAATTGCCATGGAGATGAAATTTTGGGAATTTTATGCTGAAGAGATAAAATGTGGGGGATTCCAGCTCTGGAATTCTCACTCCATCCTCCTTGGAGTAACCTGGGAATAAAGACAAAAAAAAAATCTGGAGAGGGGATGGTGGAAAAGAGGGAAAATCCCTGGGAACAAAAATCAGGCAGGATCTGTTGGGAATTTGCTGCTGCTCAGGTTGGGAGGGAAAAAATCCTGGGGAGAAAAAAAATCCTTTATGGGAGGAGGGAAATTCTTTTAGGAAAAGGAAAAATATTTTTGGGAAAAGGAAAATTCTTTATGGGAGGAGGGAAATTATTTGGGGAAAAGGAAAAAAACTTTTTTGGAAATGGAAAATCCTTTATTGGAGGAGGGAAATTCTTTATGGGAAAAGGAAAAATGTTTTTGGGAAAAGGAAAATTCTTTATGGGAGGAGGGAAATTTTTTTGGGAAAAGGAAAAATGTTTTTGGGAAAAGGAAAATCCTTTATGGGAGGAGGGAAATTCTTTTGGGAAAAGGAAAAATGTTTTTGGGAAGAGGGAAATCCTTTATGGGAAAAGGAAAATCTTTATGGGAAAAGCAAAAAATCCATTCTGGGACTGAGCAAATCCTTCTAGGAAAAGAAAAAATGTTTTTGGGAAGAGGGAAATCCTTTATGGGGAAAAAAAGGAAAATCTTTTATGGGAAAAGCAAAATCCATTCTGGGACTGAGAAAATCCTTCTGGGAAAAGGAAAATCCTTCATGAGAAAAAGAAAAATTCATTCTAGGAGGAGAAAAATCCACTTGGCTCCCCCTGGACATCCCAACAAATCCAGCCCAGCTCTCACAATTCCAGACTCTCACCTGCAGCAGGAATATTTTCAATTTTCCAGCTGCTGGTGCTGGATCTGCAGGAAAAAAAAAAAATCCCCAAATCTCTTCCCCATCCCAAAAATCTCTCCCAGTTTTGCCTTTGGAAGTTGTGCTGCAATTCTGAGCAGAAATTCTGATTTTTGCCCAGTTTCTGACTCAGTTCCACCACTTCACCTGCCACAAGCACAGAATTCTTCAAGGGAGGATGAGGAACTTCTCCAGTTTTTTTTTTTTCCTTTGGATTTTTTGCCTCAGCAAAAATAAAATAAAATATTTTTTTTTTTTAAAGTGTTTTTTTCACTGTTTACCAATGCAGGATCCAGGTGTGAAATGCTGCTACAGTTGTGTCACTGGAGCTCGAGGAAATAAAAATATCCTGATTTTTTTTTTTTTTTCTGTCTTTTTGGAGTTTGTGGGTTTTTTTAAATTTGGGAATGAGGGAGGAGCTGGCTCAGCCCTGAGGGGATGGAACGTTCTAGAGATGCCTGAGCCCTTTTGGGGGAAAATCCATCCTGGGAGGAGAAAAAATCCACTCAGAAAAGAGGAAAATCCATCCTGGGAAGAGAAAAATTAATTTAGGGAGGAGAAAAATCCACTCAGAGAAGAGGAAAAACCTTCTGGGAAGAGAAAAATCCTTTCAGGGAGGAGAAAAATTCATCCTGGGAGGAGAAAAATCCATCCTGGGAAGAGGAAAATTCTTCTGAGAGGAGGAAAATTTGTTCAGGGAGGAGGAAAATTCATCCTGGGAAAGAAAATTCATCCTATGAGGAAAATCCTGGGAGGAGGAAAATCCTTCTGGGAAGAAAAAAATCCATCCAGGGAGGAGAAAAATTCATCTTGGGAGGAGGAAAATACATCCAGGGAAGAGGAAAATCTATTCAGGGAGAAGGAAAATCTATTCAGGGAGGAGGAAAATCCTTCTGGGAAGAAGGAAAATCTATTCAGGAAGAAGGAAAATCTATTCAGGGAGAAGGAAAATCTATTCAGGGAGGAGGAAAATCCTTCTGGGAAGAAGAAAAATCATTCAGGGAGGAGGAAAATTCATCCTGGGAGGGGGAAAATCCATCCTAAGAAGACAAAAATCCGTCCTGGGAAGACAAGAATCCACCCAGGGAGGAGGAAAGTGGATTTTGGGCGGAGTTTCCCGCCCGGCAGCTCCTCCCGGGCTCCTCCAGGAGCCGCTGCAGAGTTTGGGATCCTCCCGGCCGGGAATTCCCAACCAAAGTCACCGGCGGGGCTCCTCGGCAGCAGGAATTCCCAGCACGGAGAGGATCCCAGCCCAGTTCAGATCTCATTCCCAGTTCAGATCCCATTCAGGATCCCAGCCCAGTTCAGATCCCATTCCCAGTTCAGATCCCATTCAGGATCCCATCCTAGTTCAGATCCCATTCCCATTCAGACCCCATTCCCATTCCAGATCCCATTCCCATTCAGATCCCATTCCCAGTTCAGATCCCATTCAGGATCCCATCCCAGTTCAGATCCCATTCAGGATCCCAGCACAGTTCAGATCCCATTCCCAGTTCAGATCCCATTCAGGATCCCATCCCAGTTCAGATCCCATTCCCAGTTCAGATCCCATTCAGGATCCCAGCCCAGTTCAGATCCCATTCAGGATCCCATCCCAGTTCAGATCCCATTCCCATTCAGATCCCATTCCCAGTTCAGATCCCATTCCCATTCAGATCCCATTCCCAGTTCAGGATCCCATTCCCATTCAGATCCCATTCCCATTCAGACCCCATTCCCATTCAGATCCCATTCCCAGTTCAGATCCCATTCCCATCCAGATCCCATTCAGATCCCATTCCCATTCAGATCCCATTCAGATCCCATTCCCATTCAGACCCCATTCCCATTCAGATCCCATTCCCATTCAGATCCCATTCCCAGCTCAGATCCCATTCCCAGTTCAGGATCCCCTTCCCATTCAGGATCCCATTCCCATTCAGATCCCATTCCAGTTCAGATCCCATTCCTGATCCCATTCCCAGTTCAGATCCCATTCCCATTCAGATCCCATTCCCATTCAGATCCCATTCCCAGTTCAGATCCCATTCAGATCCCATTCCCAGTTCAGATCCCATTCCCATTCAGATCCCATTCAGATCCCATTCAGATCCCATTCAGGTCCCATTCCCATTCAGATCCCATTCCCATTCAGACCCCATTCCCATTCAGACCCCATTCCCATTCAGATCCCATTCCCATTCAGACCCCATTCCCAGTTCAGATCCCATTCCCATTCAGATCCCATTCCCAGTTCAGATCCCATTCCCATTCAGACCCCATTCCCATTCAGATCCCATTCCCATTCAGATCCCATTCCCAGTTCAGACCCCATTCCCATTCAGACCCCATTCCCATTCAGATCCCATTCCCAGTTCAGATCCCATTCCCATTCAGATCCCATTCCCATTCAGATCCCATTCCCATTCAGACCCCATTCCCATTCAGATCCCATTCCCATTCAGATCCCATTCCCAGCTCAGATCCCATTCCCATTCAGGATCCCATTCCGGATCCCATTCCCATTCAGACCCCATTCCCATTCAGACCCCATTCCCATTCAGATCCCATTCAGATCTCATTCCCAGTTCAGATCCCATTCCCATTCAGATCCCATTCCCAGTTCAGATCCCATTCCCATTCCAGATCCCATTCCCATTCAGATCCCATTCCCATTCAGATCCCATTCAGATCCCATTCAGATCCCATTCCCATTCAGATCCCATTCCAGTTCAGATCCCATTCCGGATCCCATTCCCAATTCAGATCCCATTCCCATTCACATCCTATTCCCAGTTCAGATCCCATTCAGACCCCATTCCCAGTTCAGATCCCATTCCCAGACGGGCAGAAATTCCCAAATTCCATTTCCAGGCTCACTTTCCCCCTCCCGCGGGCCCCTCCCTGTTCGGATCCTCCCCCAATTCCCGGCGCCAATCCCGCCCCGCGCTTTTCCATCAATGAATCCATGAATTAATCCCGGATTAACGCAGGATCTGGGCCGGGTTTGTTCCTCATCCGATCTTTATCTCCTTTTCTTCTCAATCGCGGCTCCTCTTTCAGCGCTAACGAGCAGAACACAAACATCTCACCTTTCCCTCCTCACCTCTTCCCTCCCTGTTTATTTTGGACTCTCCAGGTGGGAAAACTTTTCCGGCCGCTCCTCCCCGGCTCATTCTGCCACGCTCGGCCGCAAAGGGAATAAAAATATTTGTGTTTGGCCACGGGATTTAATTCCTTTACACAGCTCTGGGCTGCAGGGAAAGTGTTTTGTGCCGAGTTCTGAGGGTGTAAAACTGCTCCGGAGCGGGGAAGAAATTCTCTGCTAAAATTCTGGATTTTATCCCAGTGTGTGACCCCAAATCCTTGATTTTAGCCTGATCTGTGACCCCAAATTCTTTATTTTATCCCAGTCTGTGACCCCCAAATCCTTGATTTTAGCCTGATCTGTGACCCCAAATTCTTTATTTTATCCCAGTCTGACCCCAAATCCTTGATTTTAGCCTGATCTGTGACCCCAAATTCTTTATTTTATCCCAGTCTGTGACCCCCAAATTCTTGATTTTAGCCTGATCTGTGACCCCAAATCCTTGATTTTAGCCTGATCTGTGACCCCAAATTCTTTATTTCATCCCAGTCTGACCCCAAATCCTTGATTTTAGCCTGAACTGTGACTCTAAATTCTTTATTTTATCCCAGTCTGTGACCCCACATCTTGATTTCATCCCAGTCTGTGACCCCAAATTCTTAATTTTAGCCCAATCTGACTCCAAATTCCCGATTTTAGCCCAGTCTGTGACCCAATTCTGCCACTTCATCTGCCACAAACACACAGGGGGAGGATGAGGAACTTTTCCAGTTCTTAATCTGCTTTTAGGGATTTTTTTTCCTTAGCCAAATAAAATAAAAAGGTTTTTGAGTATTTTCTTCACTGTTTCCCAATGCAGGATCCAGGTGGGAAATGCTGCTACACTTGTGTCACTGGAGCTCCAGAAAATAAAAACATCCTGCAGGAATTCCAGCCCTAAATATTGTCAGTTTTGGGGTTTTTAATCCCTTAATTCAGCAGCTCAGAGCATCCCCACCTTCCCCTCCCTCACCTCCTGCTTTTTTTTTTCCCTCTTAGCCACCCCAATAATCCCATTTTTGGCTGGGAATAGGAAAACCAGGATTTCCTCCTGTTTTCTTTTCCACCTGCTCCCAGGTTTGCCAAACAAAAACCAATTTCTCATCGCCTGCAGGAAGCTGAACCCTCCAAAATCTCCTCGGAGCTGCAGATCCCCAGCCCAGCCCAGGTCAAACCCATCCATCACCTTGATTTCCATTTTTATTAGGATTTTATTTGCTCCCAGCGAGGTTTGGAGCAGGTGAGAAGAGGAAGGTGCAGATTGATGCCCCCGGGGCTGCTCTGCCCGGGAGAAAAGGTGGATAAATAATGGATAAATAATGGATAAATGGTGGATAAATAGGGAATAATCCCTCCTTTCAGCAGCTCCAAAGAGGGTGAGGTGCCACGGAAAAAAAATCCAGCAAAGCCTTGGAGGGAAGGAGAAAATACTGGACATTTCCTAAAGATTTTATTGGGAGTGAGGAAAAAAAAAAATGGGGCAAAAACTGCTGGAAATTGATTTTGGTATTTCAAAGAAATTCCTCTTCCAAAATCTGCGAGCTGCAGGTGAGGCTCATCTGATTTTCCTCCTCCAGAATGAATTTTCCATTTTCCCCCTCCCAGAATGAATTTTCCATTTTCCTCCTCCCAGAATGAATTTTCCTCCTCCCTGGATGGATTTTCCTTCAGGCATCTCCTACAGAGGAATCTCCAAGAATTCCCAGATTCCTGCTGCAGGATTTCGACCCTGGAGCTGATTTTTCTTTATTTTTGATTTTGTTTTTTTTTTGTTTTTTTTTTGTTTTTTTTTTTTTTTTTTTAATCTGTCAGTCCCAATAACCTCTGAATGAGAATTCCTGGGAATAATTCCTGGGAATAATTCCTGGGAATATCATTCGTGGCTCTTGGAAATCCTGAAATCAGCGCTGGATAAAAAATCCTTCGGTGGGAACAGAACCGGTTCCGGCCGCATCCAGCGGGAAAATCCCGGGAGTTTCCCCCGTGTCCTCGCTGTCCCTGGCAGCTCCCGGAGCCAAAATTCCCCCGGGATCCCAGGGTGGCATCCAAAAGAGGGGAAAAAAATGGGAATTTCAACCGGAATGTTCTGATGGTGAAATCCCCAGCACGGAGGGAATGTTTGGGCTCCAGGTGGGAAAAGTTCCTGGTTCCTCTGGGGGGATTTTGGGGGCAGGCAGAGCCGGGTCCTGAGTCCCTTCCTTGATTTCCACCCCCTTTCCTTGATTTCCTCAATTTTCCTTGGATTTCTGCTCCCCTTTTCTTTGATTTCATCCCCTTTTCATTGGATTCCTCAGTTTTCATTGATTTCTGCCCCTTTTTCCTTAATTTCCTCCCCTTTTCCTCGACTTCCACTCCTTTTCCTTGATTTCCACCCTTTCCCCCCCTAATTTCCATCCCTTTTCCTTGATTTCCACCCTTTTTCCTTGGAAAAACAACCCTAAATCCCAAGGATCCATCCTCATTCCCCAGAGATTTCCTCTTCTCCTCCTGGAAAAACATCACCAAATCCCAAAGGATCAATTCTCATTCCCCAGAGATTTCCTGCTCTTCAGGGAAAATATCCCCAAATCCTGAAGAATTCATCCTCATTCCCAAGAGTTTCCTCTTTTCCTGGGAGAACATCCCCAAATCCCAAAGAATTCCCCATTCCCAGAGCTTTCCTATTGTGGGAAAAAATCCCCAAATCCCAAAGGATTAATCCTCATTCCCAGAGTTTTCCTGTTCTGGGAAAACACCTCCAAATCCCAAAGGATTTCTCCTCATTCCTGAGAGTTTCCTGCTCTCCTGGGAGACTTTCCCCACATCCCAAAGGATTCCTCTTCATTCCCAGATTTTTCCTATTCTGGGAAAAAAATCCCCAAATCCCAAAGGATCCACCATCATTCCCAAGAGAATTCCTGCTCTCCTCCTGGGAGAACATCCCAAATTCCAAAGGGTTGCTCCTCATTCCCAAGAGTTCCCTGTTCTCCTGGGTGAATATCCCAAATCCCAAAGGATTAATCTTCATTCCTGAGAGTTTCCTTCTCTCCAGGGAGAACACCCCAAATCCCAAAGAATTTCTCATTCCCAGAGCTTTCCTATTGTGGGAAAACCTCCCCAAATCCCAAAGGATCCATTCTCATTCCCCAGAATTTCCCTGTTCTCCTCCTATCCTTCTGTTCATCCCAAAGGATTCCTCATTCACAGAGTTTTCCTTTTCAGGGAAAACATCTCCAAATCCCAAAGGATTTCTCCTCATTCCCAAGAGTTCCCTGTTTCCTGGGAGAATATCCCAAATCCCAAAGGATCCACCCTCATTCCCAAGAGAATTCCTGCTCTCCTCCTGGGAGAATATCCCAAATGATTTTTCCTCATTCCTGAGAGTTTCCTTCTCTCCTGGGAGAACATCCCCAAATCCCAAAGGATTTCTCCTCATTCCCAGAGTTTTTCTATTCTGGGAAAAAAATCCCAAATCCCAAAGGATTCCTCCTCATTGCCAAGAATTCTCCTGTAGGATTTCCCTGCTGCAGCCCCGGGGGTGTCCTTGACCTTCCCAACTCTGTTTTCCTTGGCTCCAATCCCTGGATTTTTGCCAGGAATGTGTTCGGGACATGCAAACGCTGCTCAGCAGTTCCATGATCCACAGGCAGCCTCCTCCCTCCCTCTCGGATTTTTTTATTTTTGGGAACTTTTTTATCCTTTAAAAAAAAAACCACGATTTGGTCCCAAGCAGGAGCAGCACCAACAT
This sequence comes from Erithacus rubecula, assembly GCF_903797595.1. Classification (NCBI taxonomy): domain Eukaryota; kingdom Metazoa; phylum Chordata; class Aves; order Passeriformes; family Muscicapidae; genus Erithacus; species Erithacus rubecula. The sequence continues at coordinate 12,653 of NW_027635476.1, read as the reverse complement.
AACAATCCCGGTGGATCCTGATGGATTTAAAGGATATTTTCCTTTCCCACGTGGCACAAACAGGAATTCTGTTTCCTTGGGGCTGCTGGGACCCCCCTGGCTCCGGGGTCAGGTGTGGGATTTTCCCAGTCCCCATAAATCAAAGGGATTTTTTTATCCCCTGGGAATGATTGATGCCTTCAAGGATTTGGTTATCAAACAGCTCAGCCCCTTTTTTATTTGTCCTGGTGTTTTGTGCTTGGGATAAAATAAAGGGAAAATGGCTGGAATTGTGATTTATGTCCATAAAACCCCCCTTGGGGTGGGAGGGTTTCTGCAAACAGAGCTGGGATGGATCCAGAGCTGCTGCCTCAATCACCTGGGAATTGTGTCCCGGTTTTTGGGGCTGCTGGGACACTCGGGGTCACTCACAGCAGGAACGGGGATGGAAAGGACCCCAAAGCTGGAATAAAAATCCCAAACCTGAGATAAAACCCCCAAACTTGAAGTGAAAACACCAAAACCAGGATCAAACCCCCAAACCTGGGGTTAAACCCCCAAACCTGGGGTTAAACTCTCAAACCCAAGGTTAAAAACCCCAGACCTGGGATAAAAAAAACCCAAAGCCAGAATAAAAACCCCAAACCTGGGATAAAAAAAACCCAAAGCCAAGATAAAAACCCCAAACCTGGGATAAAAAAAACCCAAAGCCAAGATAAAAACCCCAGATCACTTTTCTAGTTTAGACTGAAGTTTCAGTTCAGATTTATTTTCCAGTTTAGATTTATTTTCCAGCTCAGACCCCATTTCCAGCTCAGATCCCATTTCTAGTTCAGATTTATTTTCCAGCTCAGATCCCATTTCCAATTCAAATCCCATTTCTAGTTCAGATTTATTCTCCAGTTTTGATTTATTTTCCAGCTCAGATCCCATTTCCAATTCAGATCTCATTTCTAGCTGAGATTGATTTTCCAGCTCAGATTTATTTTCCAGTTCAGATCCCATTTCCAGCTCAGATCCCATTTCCAATTCAAATCCCATTTCTAGTTCAGATTTATTTTCCAGCTCAGATCCCATTTCCAATTCAAATCCCATTTCTAGTTCAGATTTATTTTCCAGCTCAGATTTATTTTCCAGCTCAGACCCCATTTCCAGCTCAGACCCCATTTCCAGTTCAATCCCTTTTCCCAGCCCATCCCAGTGGAACGTTCCCATCCCAGTGCAGGATGCTCTGAGCTCTTTCCCAACATTTTCCCTTTAAATTCCATATCTGTGCCTGGATTTGGGAGTGAAATCTGTGGGATTTGGGCAGGAGGTGCCTCGTGGGGGGACCATTCCCATCTTTGAGGTCAATAAAGGGATTTTTGTTGTTCCCAGAGCAGGGATGGGAACATTTTGCAACAATGGAGAGATTTCCTTCCCTCCTGGAATTCGGGATGCTCGGGGGGTTCCCGACCCTGGGAGGGGGAGTTGGGACAAAAACCGAGCTGGAGATAAAAAATAAAGTTACTTTGAGACAATTCCCAAAGCCACAGCTCGGCCTCCAAAGCTGAGAAATTCTGATAATGAGAGAAAAATTCTCCACTCCCCAGTTTGTGTGTCCTCTGCTCCCTCTCCTCCCTTCCCTGGAATTTTGCCTCTGGAATTTTTGCCTCCTCTGCCTGAAATCTCAACAGGATTCACAAGGCAAAAGAGAAATTCCCAAAAAATAATCCAGTGGGAAATAAAAATATCCAGAAAGTTCCTTTCCATTCTTTATAGAGAGAAACATTCAGGAATCAGAGGAATATCCAGGGGAAAATTGAATTTTGTGGGTTTTAATCCCAGGAGATTCAATCTGCTCCAGCAGAGCTTGGCTGAGTCACTCCAGCTGAGAAAATGCATTAAAATGAATTGAAGGAAATATTCAGGAATATTTAAAGGAATATTCAGAAATATTAAAGGGAATATTCAGGAATATTTAGGGAAATATTCAGGAAATATTGAAGGAAATATTCAGAAATATTAAAGGGAATATTCAGAATTATTTAAGGAAATATTCAGAAATATTGAAGGAAATATTCAGAAATATTAAAGGGAATATTCAGAAATATTTAAGGAAATATTCAGAAATATTTAAGGAAATATTTAGGAAATATTAAAGGGAATATTCAGAAATATTGAAGGGAATATTCAGAAATATTTAAGGGAATATTGAGAAATATTAAAGGGAATATTCAGAAATATTTAAGGAAATATTTAGGAAATATTAAAGGGAATATTCAGAAATATTGAAGGGAATATTCAGAAATATTAAAGGGAATATTCAGAAATATTGAAGGGAATATTCAGAAATACTGAAGGGAATATTCAGAAATATTTAAAGGAATATTCAGAAATATTAAAGGGAATATTCAGAAATATTAAAGGGAATATTCAGGAATATTGATGGGAATATTTAGAAATTTTGAAGGAAATATTCATAAATATTGAAGGAAATATTCAGGAATATTGAAGGGAATATTCAGAAATATTGAAGGAAATATTCCTTAATATCCAATATTAAGGATATTTTCCATTTAAAAAAGCCAACTAAAAAGGAAACCTTTATTCCCACACTTTTCCCATGGAATTGATGACACTTTAAGAGCAATTAAACCTTAAAAATTTATTTTTTTGCTATTCTCTAAGTGCAAACGGGATTTTTTTTTTTCCTTAAAAACGACTTGTTGGGATCATCCTGTTGCTTTTCTGGTGACACAGGGATGGGGATTGAGCTGATCCATAAAACCCTGGCATGATTTAAGTGGGAAAAATTCGATTTCAACCCCCAAAATTTCACTTTCAGGAGGGATTTGCTCATTTAGGGAAAAATGAGATTTTTTTTTCACCTAAAATTATAATTTCTACCGTGAGGGGCTGCAGCCACTCAAGAATGCCCAAACCCCTCCTGGTAGAAAACTCCATTTTTAGGTGGAAAAATCTCATTTTCTCCTTAAATTTGGGATGTTTGAACACTGTTAAAAGAGTTAAATCCAAACCTGGATTTGGGTATTTTCAGGGATGGAGCAGCCACAGATTCCCTGGGAATTCCCAGAGCATTGCAATAAAATTAATTAAATATTATTATAATTTTAGGGTTTTTTTCTTTGGTTATCTCAGTGTTAATGAGAGATAATTTTATACTGCCACTACAAAACCTTATCCCTGAAACCCCTCCCTTTTGGATTTAAGGAAAAATAATTTTCTTTCAGATATTTTCCACCAAACCAGGATTTGGGCACTTGCAGGGATGGAGCAACCACAGATTCCCACATCACTGCATTAAAACTTTTGGGTTTTTTTCACTGATTTCAATATTAGCAATGAACCAATTTTATGCTACCACTACAAAACCTTATCCCTGAAACCCTTCCCCTTTGGAGGGATTATTTCCCACCTAAAAAAAATATCCATTTCTACCAGGAGGGGCTCCAGGAATGGACGTAGTACAGGCAGGGCAGGTATGGCCAGGTGCCCCACAGCGACATTCCCGGGAATTCTGGCGCCTCCTGAGGCGAGTCCAAGCGGCTCATCCCGGCCACCAGCTGTTTCCTCTTGGTCTTGTACCTCCTGTTCTGGAACCAGATCTTCACCTGGGTCTCGGTGAGCTGCAGGTGCCGGGCCAGGTGAGCTCTCTCCGGGGCTGACAGGTATTTCTGGTGGCTGAATTTGCGCTCCAGTTCGATCACCTGGCTGTGGGAAAAGGCGGCTCGGGAGCGTTTTCCCTGCCTGGGAGGTTGGGGGGTGGTGGGGTGCACGGTGGGGGCACAGTCAGGCAGGAATGTCTCCACTGAGGTGTCTGGGAAAAGAAGAATTGGGAATTAATTGCGTGGGGGAAATCGTCATCTGGAGAAAAATTCCCGTTCGGAAAAAAATCTCACTAGGAAAAAAAAAAATCTGCTTGGAAATCGCCAAAATTGCTCGGTTGGTTTTCCTCTTTACAGAGAGGAAAAAATTGTGGTTTTTTGGGAATGGTGTGAGAGTCGTATAGGGGAGTTTTGTCTTCCTAAATCACAGGTTTTAATATCCTCCTGAATTCCATAGGAACAGAGATCCAAGGGGGGAATGGGAATGGGAATGGGAATGGGGATGGGAATGGGAATGGGAATAGGAATAGAAATAGGAACAGGAATAGGAACAGGAACAGGAACAGGAATAGGAACAGGAACAGGAACAGGAACAGGAATAGGAACAGGAACAAGAATAGGAATAGGAATAGGAATAGGAATAGGAATAGGAATAGGAATAGGAATAGGAATAGAAATAGGAACAGGAATAGGAATAGGAACAGGAACAGGAACAGGAACAGGAATAGGAACAGGAACAGGAACTGGAATCCCGCCCTTAATCAGCTCTAGGAAGTGCAACACAAGAGTTAAAACACCCCAAATTTAAGGGAAACCGATATTTTCCACCTAAAAATTCCCTCTCCCAAAATCTTGTGTCCCAAAATCCTGTGTCCCTCTGGGTTTTTGGGGTGTTGCTTCCCCCACTCTGGGCAGCCCCTTGCCCAAGGTGCCTTTTTTAGGATCAGCATTAAAGGGAATTTTTCCCTGAAGCTTTTGTATAAATGCATCAAATGTGTTTTTTAAGGGAAGTTTTAGGCAGATTCTGAGCTTGGATTCCTCTGGGGCGTTGGGGAATGGTTTTCACTCAGTCTCTGAATTCCTTTTTCCTGCTCCAGCTCAGATGCTGCAGGAGTTTAATCTGAACTGGGTATGGATCCTGCCCCTGGACTGACCCGAGCTCAGACATTCCTGATCCATTCCTGATCCAATCCTGATCCAGCCCTGATCCAATCCTGATCCATTCCTGATCCATTCCCTGATCCATTCCCTGATCCATTCTCAATCCATTCCCAATCCATTCCAAATCCATTCCCAATCCAATCCTGATCCATTCCTGATCCATTCCTGATCCATTCCTGATCCAATCCTGATCCAATCCTGATCCATTCCTGATCCATTCCTGATCCATTCCTGATCCATTCCCTGATCCATTCCCTGCTCCATTCTCAATCCATTCCCAATCCATTCCAAATCCATTCCCAATCCAATCCTGATCCATTCCTGATCCATTCCTGATCCATTCCTGATCCATTCCCTGATCCATTCCCTGCTCCATTCTCAATCCATTCCCAATCCATTCCAAATCCATTCCCAATCCAATCCTGATCCATTCCTGATCCATTCCTGATCCATTCCCTGATCCATTCCCGATCCAATCCTGATCCATTCCTGATCCATTTCCTGATCCAGTCCTGATCCAATCCTGATCCAATCCTGATCTATTCCTGATCCATTCCCTGATCCATTTCCGATCTATTCCTGATCCATTCTCAATCCATTCCCAATCCATTCCAAATCCATTCCCAATCCAATCCTGATCCATTTCTGATCTATTCCCAATCCATTTCCTGATCCAATCCTGGTCCAATCCTGATCCATTCCTGATCAATTCCTGATCCATTCCCAATCCAAGCACAATCATTTCTGATCAATTCCCAGTCCATTTCTGATCCATTCCTGATCCATCCCCACCTAAGCACAGCCATTCCTGATCCATTCCAAATTAATTTCCAATCCATTTCTGATCCATTCCGTGTCCCAAGCACAAGCATTCCTGATCAATTCCCATTCCTGATCCATTCCCAATCCAAGCACAATCATTCCTGATCAATTCCCAATCCATTTCTGATCCATCCCCACCTAGGCACAGCCATTCCTGATCCATGCCCTGATCCATTCATGATCTATTCCTGATCCATGCCCTGATCCATTCCTGATCAATTCCTGATCTATTCCTGATCCATTCCTGTTCCATTCCTGTTCCATGCCCTGACCCAAGCACAGCCACTCCCGATCCAAGCACAATCATTCCTGATCAATTCCTGATCCATTCCTGATCCATTTCCTGACCCAAGCCATTCTTGATTGATTTCTGATTGATTCCTGGTCCGTTCCCGGTCCGTTCCCAGTCCGTTCCTGATCCATTCCCGATCAATTCCCGACCTATGCCCTGATCCCTTCCCGATCCATTCCCGATCAATTCCCGACCTATGCCCTGATCCCTTCCCGATCCATTCCTGATCAATTCCCGACCTATGCCCTGATCCCTTCCCGATCCATTCCCGATCAATTCCCGACCTATGCCCTGATCCCTACCCGATCCATTCCCGATCAATTCCCGACCTATGCCCTGATCCCTTCCCGATCCCTTCCCGATCAATTCCCGACCTATGCCCTGATCCCTTCCCGATCCCTTCCCGATCAATTCTCTCTCCATCCCGACCCCGGCACTTCCATTCCCGCTCCCCTCCCACCCCCCCGCTCCCGTTACCTGTGTCCGGTCCTTGGGGTGTCCCCGAGGCTGGGGGGGAACGGGGACCCCCGGGGGCGACCCCCGCTGCCGGGCTGCTCCCCCCGCTGCCCGCTGCGCTCTCCTCCTTCCCCGCGCCCCCTCCGCGCTCGGGCCCGTCCCGCAGGATGTCCTGGATGAGGAAGGAGGTTCGGGGCCGGGAGGAACCGGCCCGGATTTCGGGGGAGCCGAGCCCCGCTCCCGCTCCCGGCCGCGCCCCGCCGCTCATCCCCGGCTCCTGCCGCATCCCCGCCCGGCCCTGCCCGCATTTATCCGCCCGGAGCCAAACCAAACCTCCCGGGGCTGATTGGAGAGCCTGGCACGGTCTACGCCCTTCGCCCGCTGCTGCGGGATCCCCTCCCTGCGGGATCTGCGGGATCTGCACAGCCGCCGCTCACGCCTTCTCTGACCACAAATTCCCCCCGGCCATGGGGATTTTACATCTTTTTAATGTGAATTTTGGGGTCAAAATGCGTCCTGACTGGGTTTTTTGTGTTATATTTTGATTTGTTTGTTTGTTTTTTTGAGAGCATCCTTGAAGGATGCTCTGCATCCTTCACCCCAAACTCGGCTCTGCTTCCCCTCTCTCACGGGAATGATTTCCAGCCCTGAGCTCTTTGGGAAAACGCTGCTTTCAGGGGGAAAAAGTGGAGAAATAAAAGGGTTGGGTGATTTTTAAAACGTATTTTGAGGGTTTTCCCTCAAACGCCTCCACTTTGATGCGCTCTGAACGTGGGAATGTCAAAGATGTTTTTGTCCACTTTGCAAAGCTGCTCCAACGACAGTTTGGCGACGATTTAAAAACCAGGAGAGCAGCTCCAGAGACAAATCCCGGCATGAAAAAACTGAAATTTTAAGCCTGGATCTCAAACTAATTCCTCGATTCATTTAAAAAGCCCTAACACCTTTTACAACAAAATCTTGGGCACCCAAAGGAGCAAAACTTTCCCAAATCCAAAAAAAAAAAAAAAAAAAAAAAGCCACGAGTGGCGCTGCCTGCTGCGCCAGATCCTTTCCTGAGGATCTTTTTTTATTTGTGGCTGTTCTCCCAGATTTCCTGTTTGGAAAACGGCCTCGGAACCCCCAGATTTGGGGATTAAAAATTCACCTTGTCCCATCCCAAGGCAAATCCATCTCCCGGGGAAGATCCCGTGGGATGGGGAGGAGCAGAACCCCTGGGAATTACGAGCATTTCAATAAATCTATAAATCTCAAAATATGAATTTATCAGTGATCTCCTCCACCTCTCTTGTCTCCAAACTCCTTTTCCTGCTGGAATATCAGCGCTGATCCCTTCTTTTATTCCCAAACCCTTCGTCTAAACCCAACCCCTTCAGCCGCAAAGCCCGGGCGTGTTTTTTTGGTTTTTTTCTTCCCCACCCTTAAAAAGGGAAACAAAAGATTTCTCTCAAATCCCCTGCGGACTTTGTTGATTTTACAGGAGGTGTTTGGTTACAACCGCGAGCCGGTTGTGCAAACCTGCCCCAAACTCGGCTTTTCCAGCCTCTTTTTTTCCTCCTTCAGCTTCTGGTTTGGGATTTATCCCCCTGAACTCTCGGGAAAGCTCAGGAGCTCCAGTGGCTCTGCCTTGTTTTAGGCGGAGAAAGGGAATTTGGGAAAGGTTATGAAGGAATTTGGAATATTCTGAGCTGGAAGGGATTCACAGAGTCCAAATCCCGGCTCTGCCCTGGACAATCCCGACAATCGCAGCTCAAAGTCCCCGAAGGCTCCTCACCATTCCCAGGGTTTTTTTCTTCCTTGATTTCTGCCTTTATTTGGGGGATTTTCCTGGGATTTGCCTCAGTTTGTTGCTGAACCTCCAAAGAAAACTCTCGGTGTTCTTTGGGATTTCAGGAGAGTCCGGGATTCACCGGGATCCCGGGGATTTCCCAGCAACAGCAGCAATTCCCAGCGCAGGGAAAGGGAAATTTTTCCCTGGGGAAGGGGGGAAAACTCAAAATACAAACTGAAAAATGACAAGAGAGCAAAACCACAATTCCACCGATTTGTTTTTATTTGCAAATAATAATAATATTAGTAACAATAATATTAATAATAAAGGCAGAAATCAACACCTGTGCTGGGAGTTATTAAGAAAAAACAACTCAGAAATAAATCTAGAAATTATAGGGACTCAAAGCATTAAATATTTCCCATGTTAAAAAGCACAGGATCCTGTTTTCCAGATATCCCGAGGAAGGAAAAGCAATGTCCTGGTGGCATCCTGGGGGGAGCAGGAAGGGCCAGACTCCAAATTACTTCAATAATAAATAATTTATAATTCCTGGGTGTCTCAGCGGTGTGTCTCTCTCTTTCCAGGGATGTGCTGGGATCATTCCTCTGGCAGAAATCCTCCTCATTTGGCTCCTGCCCCCAGCAGGTCTCTCCCCTCACCTCCGGATTCCAACCGGGATTTGGCGCTGCTCCCCGCCGGGGGCGACACTTGGGGACACCCCACCCCCAAAACACCGCTACCACAGTAGAAAAAACCTCTCGGAATCCCACAGGGAGCTGAAAAAATCGCGGAACTCCCCAGGCAAGGTTTTCCATCGCGCACCAACACCGGCACCGCCACCCTGCGCGGGGACAGCGCGGTTTGCGCCGCGCCGCGCTCCTGCCGCTGCCTCTTGCTCTTGTAGCGCCGATTTTGGAACCAGATCTTCACCTGAGTGGGGCTGAGCTGCAGCTGCAGCGCCAGCTGCTCCCGCTCCGGCCCCGACAGGTATTTCTGCCGCTGGAAGCGCCGCTCCAGCTCCAGCAGCTGAAGCTGCGAGAACAGAACGCGCGGTTTGCGCCGCTGCCGCCGCTTCTCCTGCGGCTCGAAACTCCCGGCCAGCAGCGATTTTCCTGCGGGAAACAAAGAGAAATCAGAGGAGAATCCTGCTCGGCTTCCAGCCAGAGGGTGTTTGTAAAGGAGGGGTCAAGTTGGGAATGGCACCCCTTGGGGATAGGATGGGGTAGGGATGACAGTTGGTAAAGTTGAGGCTGATATTTGATGAATTTAATATGAAATTTCCCGTGATATGTATTGAGAATTCAATATTTTTTTTCCTCCTTTTTATTTATCCATTTATTTATTTATTTATTAAAGAATTAGGTTATTGCACCTATTCTGGATAAAATAAAACCGCTTTATTTATTTTTTTTTGCCCCTCCTAATGACGCCTCTGATGTCAAATAAAACCTCCTTTCCCCCTCCTCTCCTAGTGACTCCTCTCATGTTTTCTTTTTTAAAAAGAATTAGGCTGTTACACCAATTCTTCATAAAATAAAACCTCTTTTTTTGCACCTCCTAATGACACCTCTGACGTTTTGGTTTTTTTTAAGAATTAGGCTGTTACACCAATTCTTGATAAAATAAAATCCCCTTTCCCCCTCCCCTCCTAATGACGCCTCTGATGTTTTCTCTTTTTTTTTTTTAAGAATTAGGTTGTTACACCAATTCTGGATAAAATAAAACCTCATTTTTTCCTTCTCCCAGTGACACCTCTGATGTTTTGGGGTTGTCACCGTTGTCTGGGGACACATCTTCGAGTATTCCCGACCCCAAATCCCCTTTCCCCACCATCCTGTTCCTCAGGGATGGAATCCAGACCTCCGGCAGGATCTGCCTCCAGCTCCGGGAAAGGAGAATCCCATATTTCTCTGAATTTCGGCAAAACAAGCAAACAAAACCCCACAAATCCGAAGGAGCTGAGAGTGGTGGAGAAAAATTGTTAGTTCTGAGACGCGTTGATGGTTCGGGGGATTTCTGATTTTCTGGGATTTCTGATTTGCTGGGATTTTTGATTTGCTGGGATTTTTGATTTTCTGGGTTTTTTATTTGCTGGGATTTTTGATTTTCTGGGATTTTTGATTTTCTGGGATTTTTGATTTGCTGGGATTTTTGATTTTTTCTGGGGTTTTTCTGGCAGAGGAGAAGCCGGGATCAGGTCCAGCTCCTTCTGGGATGCGCTTGGATACCCGGGCAGGTGGAACAGGGAATTCAGGAATTCCAGAGGATGGAGAAGGCTCCGGATGAAGATGTGAAGGGCACAGAATCCTCCCCTCTCCCCCGCGCATCCCAGTCTGCCCAGTGCTCCCTCTCTGCTCCCACTGGTTTTCCCATTTCCCCGCTCTGCGGCCGGGAAACAGGAGCAGATGAAACATTTTTGGGATTTTAGCTGCGAGAAGCAGAACAACTCCAATCCCCCCTCGGGGATCCTGCTGTCCCCAGCAGGGCCAGCGCGACACGGGGGTGACATCGATAGCGGTGGCTTTTGGGGGTGACTTTGGGCAGGAGAAACCCCTCAATATCCCAAATTCACCCCCCAGACCATCCCGTTTCCCGGAGTCGGAGCCGCGGGGGATGCGCGGGGGATGCGCGGCGGCACCGGGATGCCCGAAAAATGCTCCAAACAACCGGGAAAAAAAAAATAAATAAAAGACCAAACCAGAAAGGGAAAAAAAAAAAAAAGAACGGGGGAAGGGGAAGAGGAGGAACCAGGATCCGCGCCGGGGGAACGAAAGCGGCTCCGCGGGGTCCCCCCGGCGCTCCCCCCGCACTTACGCGGCCGCGGCTCGTCCTGCCCGCCGGGGCTGCGGGGGGCTCGGGGCGCGGGGGCGGCTCCGCGGGGTCCCCCGGGCACCTCGGGGCGCTGCAGCTTGAGGATGTCCCGCACCGAGAAGGGCGTGGGCAGCATTTCGGGGTGCGCTCGGAGCCTCCCGTCACCGCCGGGATGCGAAACACCCGCGGCTCGGGGGGTCCCCGGGGGGAGCAGGGGAGGGAGGATGAGGATGGACAGTCCCTTCCCTGCGTGTTTCCAAAACAAGGAGAGCAGGGAGATGGGGGCAGGGGGTGCCGGGCTGGGGGCTGAGCCGCAATAAAACAAATCGAGTCCATTTTAGCTCCATTAAGGTCACATTAGCGAGCGGCTCCTCCTGATAAGCGCTGATAAGGAGCGCAGACCACCAAGCTCCTGCCGGCGGGGAGGGGACGCTGCGACACGGGCGTGGGGACAGCTCCGAGCCCCACTTCCCTCCCAGTTCCCTCCCAGTTCCCTCCCAGTTCCCTCCCAGTTTGTCCCAGTGCTTCCTCTGAGCTGGCAGGGCATAGAAAGGGGTTAGGGCACCCCCATGGATTTGGGAAGAGGGGTGGGGTCCTGGGGAGCCCCCCGAGCCTTATCAGAGCCCAGGCAGAGGCGACTTCAATTAAAATTCCTGTCCGGGCTCAGAGCTGGTGTTGGCTGATAGCCCTGACAGAGCCCAGCTCGCCCGGTGGCCCCCGCCCCACCGGGAGACCCAAACCCGCCCGGGAGGGGACGGGGAGAGGCAGAATAAATAAATAAACTGCCCCAAACAGACGAGGAAATGAGGGGCTGCAACAGGAGGGGAAAATAAATGCAGGGAGAAAAGTGCTGGGAGCCCCCGCAAGGATCGCTGATAATTCCTGGGAATCCTTCCCACCCCCCGCGCCCCCCGGGTTTGGTTCTCACATCGCAGCTCATCGGGTTTTTATTTCAAGGATTTCCTCAGCCTTGCTGTGATTCCATGATTTCTGTGTAAAATGGGAATTCTCACTGGAATCATCCAGCTCAGCTCCCCACGGGGAATTTCAGGCTCAGAATCCCCCCGGCAATTCCAGAATCTCTTTGGTGGGGGGACCCCAGACTCTCCTTACACTCTCTCCTGAGATACCTTTCTTTTTTATTTCCATTTTCCCCCCTTTTAATTTTTTTTTTGCCTCTTTTTGCCGTTTCTCCCCCTTTTTTTTTTCTATCTTGTGCCTTTTTTTCTGTGTTTTTATTTTGCCTTTTCACCCTTTTTGCAATTCTTTTTCTCCTTTGAGCCTCATTTTGCCTTTTTTTGCCATTTTAGCCTTTTAACTTTTTTTTTAATTTATTTTTTTTGCCTTGTTATGCCTATTTTTGCCCTTTCTGTGCCATTTTTCTCCCTTCTTGTATTCTCTCTCTCTTTTTTTGCCTCTTTTTACCTTTTTTTTTCGCTTTTTGCCATTTTTTCCCCTTTATTGCTATTTCCCCCCATTTTTTCCATTTCCCCCCATTTTTTCGCCATTTCTCACCACTTTTTTTGCCATTTTTTTTTTGTCATTACACTCCCAAAATCCCAAGTCCCACAACTCCTCCACCCATCCCCGCCTGAATCCTCCTTCCCTTGCTCCCCTCCCTCAATTCCCCCGCTCCAAACGCCCCCCACAATTCCAGGGCTGGAATTTCCCCTTTTTCCCGGCGGGATTCACGGCTGTGTTTGGTAATTTTACACCTCGGCTCGCCTCTGCCTGGCGCCAAGGTGAAACT
>NW_027635477.1:0-37925 GCF_903797595.1 Erithacus rubecula | reverse complement strand
TTAATCCCATTTTCACCCCATTTAATCCCATTTTCACCCCATTTAATCCCATTTTTCACCCCCCAAATCCCATTTTCACCCCATTTAATCCCATTTTTCACCCCCCAAATCCCATTTTCCCCCCATTTAATCCCATTTTTCCCCATTTTCCCCCAGTTCCTCACCCAGGCTCTGGATCTGGGGCGTGGCCGTGCTCAGGTTCAGGGGGGAGCTGCTCCCTCGACTCCCTGGGGACAAAATCTGGGATTGGGACCCAAAAGCAGCCCCAGCTCTGGGCACTGCTGTCCCTTCCTGCACCCAAACCCCTGAATTCCAGAATTCCCAAATCCCTGAATTCCCAATTCCCCAAATCTCCAAATCCCAGAATTCTGAAATCCCTGGATTCCCCAAATCCCCGAATTCCCAATTCCCCAAATCCCCGAATCCCCAATTCCCCAAATCCTTGAATTCCCAATTTCCTGAATTCTCGAATCACGAAATTCCTGAATTCCTCAAATCCCCAAATTCCCAAATCATTGAATTCCCAATTTCCCAAATTCTGAAATCCTCAAATTCCCAAATCCTTGAATTCCCAATTCCCCAAATCCCTGAATTCCCGATTCTGTGAATTCCCGAATCACCAAATTTCTGAATTCCTCAAATCCCCAAATCCTCAATTCCCTGAATTCCTAATTCCCCAAATCTCCAAATCCCAGAATTCTGAAATCCCTGGATTCCCCAAATCCCTGAATTCCCAATTCCCCAAATCCCCGAATTCCCAATTCCCCAAATCGCCGAATTCCCAATTCCCCAAATCCCCAATTCCCCAAATCCCCAAATCCCTGAATTCCCAATTCTCTGAATTCCCGAATCACCAAATTTCTGAATTCCTCAAATCCTCAAATTCCCAATTCCCTGAATTCCCAATTCCCCAAATATCCGAATCACCAAATTCCCAAATTACCCAATTTCTGAATTCCCCAAATCCTCAAATTCCAAAATCCCCGAATCCCCAAATCCTTTAATTCCCAAATCCCCCAATTCCAGAATCCTTGAATTCCCAAATTCTGAAATCCTTGAATTCCCCAAATTCCAAAATCCCCAAATTCCCGAATCACCAAATTCCTGAAATTCCCAAATCCTCAAACCCCCAAATTTCCAAATCCCTGAATTCCCAAATTCCCAAATCCCCCCAAATCCCTGAATTCCCAAATTCCCAATTCCCCAAATTCCCAAATTTCCAAATTCCTGAATTCCCAAATCCCCCCAAATCCCTGAATTCCCAAATCCCTGAATCCCCAAATTCTGAATTCCCCGAATTCCCAAATTTCCAAATTCCTGAATTCCCAAATCCCCCCAAATCCCTGAATTCCCAAATTTCCAAATCCCCAAATTCTGAATTCCCAAATTCCCAAATCCCCAAATTCTGAATTCCCCAAATTCCTGAATTCCCAAATCCCCCAAATCCCTGAATTCCCAAATTCCCAATTCCCCAAATTCCCAAATTCCTGAATTCCCAAATTCCAAATCCCCCCAAATCCCTGAATTCCCAAATTCCCAAATCCCCAAATTCTGAATTCCCCAAATTCCCAAATTTCCAAATTCCTGAATTCCCAAATCCCCCAAATCCCTGAATTCCCAAATTCCCAAATCCCCAAATTCTGAATTCCCCAAATCCCCAAATCCCCAAAATTCCCGAATTCCCAAATTTCCAAATCCCCTGAGGCTGTGCCCAGGCAATGAGTGTTAATTAATGAGCTAATTAATGAGTTAATTACTGAATTAATTAATGAGCAACAACGAGCTCGCTATTGCTGCAGCCACTGAGGTTGTGCCCAGCCATTGAGTGTTAATTAATGAGCTAATTAATGAGTTAATTAATGAGCACTAACAAGCTCACCATCCTTGCAGTCACTCAGGTTGTGCCCAGTCCATGAGCGTTAATTAATTGATTAATTAATTAGTTAATGAAGGAACTCATCATTCCTGCAGTCGCTGAGGTTGTGCCCAGCCAATGTGCATTAATTAATGATTAATTAATGATTAATTAATGATCTCTGCTCAGGCCGCTGCCCCCATTACTGTTCCTGCACTCACTGAGGTTGTGCCCAGCCAATGAGAGTTAATTAATGCGTTAATTAATGAGTTAATTAATGATTAATGAATTATTAATTAACGCTAATTAGCGCTCACCATGGCCGCAGTGCCCGCTGCTGTTCCTGCACTCACTGAGGTTGTGCCCAGCCAATGAGAGTTAATTAATGAGTTAATTAGTGATTAATTAGTGATTAATTAATGATTAATGATTAATTAGTGATTAATTAACGCTAATTAGCGCTCACCGTGGCCGCAGTGCCCGCTGCTGTTCCTGCACTCACTGAGGTTGTACCCAGCCAACGAGAGTTAATTAATGAGTTCATTATTGAGTTAATTAGCGATTAATGAGTTAATTAATGATTAATTAATGATTAATGAATGATTAATTAACGCTAATTAGCGCTCACCGTGGCCGCAGTGCCCGCTGCTGTTCCTGCACTCACTGAGGTTGTGCCCAGCCAATGAGAGTTAATTAATGAGTTAATTAATGATTAATTAATGATTAATTAGTGATTAATTAACACTAATTAGCGCTCACCGTGGCCGCAGTGCCCGCTGCTGTTCCTGCACTCACTGAGGTTGTGCCCAGCCAATGAACATCAATTAATGAGTTCATTAATGAGTTAATTTGCGATTAATGAGTTAATTAATGATGAATTAATGATTAATTAGTGATTAATTAACGCTAATTAGCGCTCACCGTGGCCGCAGTGCCCGCTGCTGTTCCTGCACTCACTGAGGTTGTGCTCAGCCAATGAGAGTTAATTAATGAGTTCATTATTGAGTTAATTAGCGATTAATGATTAATGAATGATTAATGAATGATTAATTAACGCTAATTAGCGCTCACCGTGGCCGCAGTGCCCGCTGCTGTTCCTGCACTCACTGAGGTTGTGCTCAGCCAATGAGAGTTAATTAATGAGTTCATTATTGAGTTAATTAGCGATTAATGATGAATTAATGATTAATTAGTGATTAATTAACGCTAATTAGCGCTCACCGTGGCCGCAGTGCCCGCTGCTGTTCCTGCACTGCACGCAGCTGCTGCTCCCGTCCTCGTTCCAGCGCCGGAAACACCCTGAGAAAATGAAGGAATTCCCCAAAATTCCCAAAAATTCCCAAAAATCCTGGGAATTCCTGAACCCTGCCCAAAACCATGGGAGTGGGATTCCCAAAAATTCCCAAAAAATCATGAATCCTGCCCAAAAAACCACAGGAATGGGATTCCCAAAAAATTCCCAAAAAATCATGAACCCAGCCCAAAAACACGGGAATGGAATTCCCAAAAATTCCCAAAAATTCCTGAATCCTGCCCCAAAAACCACAGGAATGGGATTCCCAAAAAATTCCCAAAAAATTCCTGAATCCTGCCCCAAAATCATGGGAGTGGAATTCCCAAAAATTCCCAAAAATCCTGGGAATTCTTGAACCCTGCCCCAAAACCATGGGAGTGGAATTCCCAAAAAATCATTAATCCTGCCCAAAAACCACAGGAATGGGATTCCCAAAAATTCCTGAATCCTGCCCAAAACCACGGGAATGGAATTCCCAAAAATTCCCAAAAAATCATGAATCCTGCCCAAAAAACCATGGGAATGGAATTCCCAAAAATTCCCAAAAAATCATGAATCCTGTACAAAACCCACGGGAATGGAATTCCCAAAAATTCCTGAATCCTGCCCAAAACCATGGGAATGGAATTCCCAAAAATTCCCAAAAAATCATTAATCCTGCCCAAAAACCACAGGAATGGGATTCCCAAAAATTCCTGAATCCTGCCTAAAACCACGGGAATGGAATTCCCAAAAATTCCCAAAAAATTCCTGAATCCTGCCTAAAACCACGGGAAAGGGATTCCCAAAAATTCCCAAAAAATTCCTGAATCCTGCCTAAAACCACGGGAATGGAATTCCCAAAAATTCCCAAAAAATTCCTGAATCCTGCCCCAAAACCATGGGAATGGAATTCCCAAAAATTCCCAAAAAATTCCTGAATCCTGCCCCAAAATCATGGGAGTGGAATTCCCAAAAATTCCCAAAAATCCTGGGAATTCTTGAACCCTGCCCCAAAACCATGGGAGTGGAATTCCCAAAAAATCATTAATCCTGCCCCAAAATCATGGGAATGGAATTCCCAAAAAATTCCTGAACCCTGCCCCAAAAACCACGGGAATGGAATTCCCAAAAATTCCCAAAAAATCATGAATCCTGCCCAAAAAACCATGGGAATGGAATTCCCAAAAATTCCCAAAAAATTCCTGAAACCTGCCCCAAAAACCACAGGAATGGGATTCCCAAAAAATTCCTGAAACCTGCCCCAAAAACCACAGGAATGGGATTCCCAAAAAATTCCTGAATCCTGCCCCAAAACCATGGGAATGGAATTCCCAAAAATTCCCAAAAAATTCCTGAACCCTGCCCCAAAAACCACAGGAATGGGATTCCCAAAAATTCCCAAAAAATCATGAATCCTGCCCCAAAAACCACGGGAATGGGATTCCCAAAAAATTCCCAAAAAATCATGAATCCTGCCCAAAAAACCACAGGAATGGGATTCCCAAAAAATTCCCAAAAAATTCCTGAATCCTGCCCCAAAATCATGGGAGTGGAATTCCCAAAAATTCCCAAAAATCCTGGGAATTCTTGAACCCTGCCCCAAAACCATGGGAGTGGAATTCCCAAAAAATCATTAATCCTGCCCAAAAACCACAGGAATGGGATTCCCAAAAATTCCTGAATCCTGCCCAAAACCACGGGAATGGAATTCCCAAAAATTCCCAAAAAATTCCTGAATCCTGCCTAAAACCACGGGAAAGGGATTCCCAAAAATTCCCAAAAAATCATGAATCCTGCCCCAAAAACCACAGGAATGGAATTCTCAAAAATTCCCAAAAAATCATGAATCCTGCCCAAAACCACGGGAGTGGAATTCCCAAAAAATCATTAATCCTGCCCAAAAACCACAGGAATGGGATTCCCAAAAATTCCTGAATCCTGCCCAAAACCACGGGAATGGAATTCCCAAAAATTCCGAAAAAAATCATGAATCCTGCCCCAAAACCACGGGAATGGAATTCCCAAAAATTCCCAAAAAATCATGAATCCTGCCCAAAACCATGGGAATGGAATTCCCAAAAATTCCTGAACCCTGCCCAAAACCACGGGAATGGGATTCCCAAAAATTCCCAAAAAATCATGAACCCTGCCCAAAACCATGGGAATGGAATTCCCAAAAATTCCCAAAAATTCCTGAATCCTGCCCAAAACCATGGGAATGGAATTCTCAAAAATTCCCAAAAAATCATGAATCCTGCCCAAAACCATGGGAATGGAATTCCCAAAAATTCCCAAAAAATCATGAATCCTGCCCAAAACCATGGGAATGGAATTCCCAAAAATTCCCAAAAAATCATGAACCCAGCCCAAAAACACGGGAATGGAATTCCCAAAAATTCCCAAAAATTCCTGAATCCTGCCCCAAAAACCACAGGAATGGGATTCCCAAAAAATTCCCAAAAAATTCCTGAATCCTGCCCCAAAATCATGGGAGTGGAATTCCCAAAAATTCCCAAAAAATCATGAATCCTGCCCGAAAACACGGGAATGGAATTCCCAAAAATTCCCAAAAAATCATGAATCCTGCCCCAAAAACCATGGGAATGGAATTCCCAAAAATTCCCAAAAAATTCCTGAATCCTGCCCCAAAACCATGGGAATGGGATTCCCAAAAATTCCCAAAAAAATCATGAATCCTGCCCCAAAATCCATGGGAATGGAATTCCCAAAAATTCCCAAAAAAATCATGAATTCTGCCCGAAAACACAGGAATGGAATTTCTGACAATTCCACGGATTTTTTTTCCAGAATTCCATTGATTATTCCCAAAATTCCATGGATTTTTTTCCCAGAATTCCATACATTTTTCCCAAAATTCCATGTTTTTTTCCCACAATTCCATTGATTTTTTCCCACAATTCCATAGACTTTTTCCCCAGAATTCCAGATTTTTTCCCACAATTCCACTGATTTTTTCCCACAATTCCACTGATTTTTTCCCACAATTCCATGGATTCATTCCCACAATTCCAAAGATTCATTCCCACAATTCCATAGATTTTTTTCCCCCAAAATTCCAGCTTTTTCCCCACAATTCCATGCATTCATTCCCACAATTCCACTGATTTTTTTTCCCACAATTCCATGCATTCATTCCCACAATTCCACTGATTTTTTTCCCAGAATTCCATAGATTTTTTCCCACAATTCCACTGATTTTTTTCCCACAATTCCAAGGATTTTTTTCCCACAATTCCACTGATTTTTTCCCACAATTCCAAGGATTTATTCCCAGAATTCCACTGATTTTTTCCCACAATTCCACTGATTTTTTCCCACAATTCCACTGATTTTTTTCCCAGAATTCCATAGATTTTTTTCCCACAATTCTATGTTTTTTTCCCAAAATTCCAGATTTTTTTCCCAGAATTCCATAGATTTTTTCCCACAATTCCATTGATTTTTTTCCAGAATTCCAGATTTTTTCCCCACAATTCCACTGATTTTTTTCCCACAATTCCATGTTTTTTTCCCCACAATTCCACTGATTTTTTTTCCCACAATTCCACGGATTCATTCCCACAATTCCACTGATTTTTTTCCCAGAATTCCATAGATTTTTTTCCCACAATTCTATGTTTTTTTTCCCAAAATTCCAGATTTTTTTCCCAGAATTCCATAGATTTTTTCCCCACAATTCCATTTTTTTTCCCCAAAATTCCAGATTTTTTCCCACAATTCCATGCATTAATTCCCACAATTCCACTGATTTTTTTTCCAGAATTCCAGATTTTTTCCCACAATTCCACTGATTTTTTTTCCCAAAATTCCAGATTTTTTCCCACAATTCCACTGATTTTTTTTCCCAAAATTTCAGATTTTTCCCCACAATTCCACTGATTTTTTCCCCACAATTCCATTTTTTTCCCCCCAAAATTCCATTTTTCCCCCCAATTCCCACCTGGGCTGCACTGGGAGCAGGATCTGTTGGACTCCAACATTTCCACACAACATTCTGCCTCTGGCACCTGAGGAGAGAAAATCCCAAAATTCCCGTTAAAAAAATATAAATATAAAATAGAAAAATAGAAAAATCAAAACTAAACTCATTTGGAGTGAAATTTCCTTTGCACCCACTGAGTTTTCTGTGGATTTTCCAGCAATTTCTGCCACGAGCTGAGTGAGGAGAAACACCAGGGGAACCTCCATGGCCAGGAACTGCAGGAACCTGGAAAAAACAGCAAAAAATCAAATTATTTCATCATTCACCAGAATTCTGCTTCCCTAAAGGAGAAAAAACAGCAAAAAAAATTCAAATTATTTGAAAAAACAGCAAAAAAATTCAAATTATTTCATAATTTACCAGAATTCTGCTTCCTTAAAGGAGAAAAAACAGCAGAAAAAAATTCAAATTATTTCATAATTTACCAGAATTCTGCTTCCCTAAAGGAGAAAAAACAGCAAAAAAAATCAAATTATTTCATAATTAACCAGAATTCTGCTTCCCTAAAGGAGAAAAAGCAGCAAAAAAATTCAAATTATTTGAAAAAACAGCAAAAAAAATTCAAATTATTTCATCATTTACCAGAATTCTGCTTCCCTAAAGGAGAAAAAACAGCAAAAAAAATTCAAATTATTTGAAAAAACAGCAAAAAAAAAATCAAATTATTTCATCATTCACCAGAATTCTGCTTCCCTAAAGGAGAAAAATCAGCAAAAAAATTCAAATTATTTCATCATTTACCAGAATTCTGCTTCCCTAAAGGAGAAAAAACAGCAAAAAAATCAAATTATTTGAAAAAACAGCAAAAAAAAATCAAATTATTTCATCATTCACCAGAATTCTGCTTCCCTAGGGGAGAAAAAACAGCAAAAAAATCAAATTATTTGAAAAAACAGCAAAAAAAAAAATCAAATTATTCCATCATTCACCAGAATTCTGCTTCCCTAAAGGAGAAAAAACAGCAAAAAAATCAAATTATTTGAAAAAAACAGTAAAAAAAAAATCAAATTATTTCATCATTCACCAGAATTCTGCTTCCCTAAAGGAGAAAAAACAGCAAAAAAATTCAAATTATTTCATCATTCACCAGAATTCTGCTTCCCTAAAGGAGAAAAAACAGCAAAAAAAATTCAAATTATTTGAAAAAACAGCAAAAAAAAAATCAAATTATTTCATCATTCACCAGAATTCTGCTTCCCTAAAGGAGAAAAAAACAGCAAAAAAATTTCAAATTATTTCAAAATTTACCAGAATTCTGCTTCCCTAAAGGAGAAAAAACAGCAAAAAAAATCAAATTATTTCATCATTCACCAGAATTCTGCTTCCCTAAAGGAGAAAAAACAGCAAAAGAAATTCAAATTATTTCAAAATTTACCAGAATTCTGCTTCCCTAAAGGAGAAAAAACAGCAAAAAAAATCAAATTATTTCATCATTCACCAGAATTCTGCTTCCCTAAAAAAGAAAAATCAGCAAAAAAATCAAATTATTTGAAAAAACAGCAAAAAAAAAATCAAATTATTTCATCATTCACCAGAATTCTGCTTCCCTAAAGGAGAAAAACCAGAAAAAAAATTCAAATTATTTGAAAAAACAGCAAAAAAATTTCAAATTATTTCATCATTCACCAGAATTCTGCTTCCCTAAAGGAGAAAAAACAGCAAAAAAAATCAAATTATTTCATCATTCACCAGAATTCTGCTTCCCTAAAGGAGAAAAAACAGCAAAAAAAAATCAAATTATTCCATCATTCACCAGAATTCTGCTTCCCTAAAGGAGAAAAAACAGCAAAAAAATCAAATTATTTGAAAAAACAGCAAAAAAAATTCAAATTATTTCATAATTTACCAGAATTCTGGTTCCCTAAGGGAGAAAAAACAGCAAAAAAAATCAAATTATTTGAAAAAACAGCAAAAAAAAAATCAAATTATTCCATCATTCACCAGAATTCTGCTTCCCTAAAGGAGAAAAAACAGCAAAAAAATCAAATTATTTGAAAAAACAGCAAAAAAAATTCAAATTATTTCATCATTCACCAGAATTCTGTTTCCCTAAAGGAGAAAAAACAGTAAAAAAATTCAAATTATTTGAAAAAACAGCAAAAAAAAATCAAATTATTTCATAATTAAACAGAATTCTGGTTCCCTAAAGGAGAAAAAACAGCAAAAAAATTCAAATTATTTCATAATTAACCAGAATTCTGCTTCCCTAAAGGAGAAAAAAACAGCAAAAAAAATTCAAATTATTTCATAATTTACCAGAATTCTGCTTCCCTAAAGGAGAAAAATCAGCAAAAAAATCAAATTATTTGAAAAAACAGCAAAAAAATCAAATTATTTCATCATTTACCAGAATTCTGCTTCCCAAAAGGAGAAAAAATAGCAAAAAAATTCAAATTATTTGAAAAAACAGCAAAAAAAAATCAAATTATTTCATCATTTACCAGAATTCTGCTTCCCTAAAGGAGAAAAAACAGCAAAAAAAATTCAAATTATTTCATAATTCACCAGAATTATTATTATTATTATTATTATTATTATTATTATTATTATTATTATTATTATTACTATATAATTAATTATTATTAATAATAATTAATAATATTAATTTTTACTATATCTGATTATTCAGAGTAAGAAAATAGAGAGGAAAAAGGATTATTCTAAAATAGAATAAATTAAATTATTATTTAGATTTTTGTCACTAGCTGGTTGTTCAGAGTAACAAAATAGAGATAAGGAAGGATTATTTATTTAAAAAAATCACAATAAAATGAAATTATTATTGAAAATATCAATTGTTCTTACCTAGAAAATTTCCCTAAAGGGAAATAAAAAATAAAAAAAAATAAAAAATAAAATAAAAATCACTTTGAGGTGCTGGAGCCTCCCAGGCTGCTCAGTCCTGGCTGGATTTCCATCCCTGAAATAAATCAGGATAAATAAATCAGGATAAATCAGAATAAATAAATCAGGATAAATAAATCAGGATAAATCAGAATAAATAAATCAGGATAAATAAATCAGGATAAATCAGAATAAATAAATCAGGATAAATAAATCAGGATACATCAGGATAAATCAGAATAAATAAATCAGGATAAATAAATCAGGATAAATCAGGATAAATAAATCAGGATAAATAAATCAGGATAAATCAGAATAAATAAATCAGGATAAATAAATCAGGATAAATCAGGATAAATAAATCAGGATACATCAGGATAAATCAGAATAAACAAGGATAAATCAGGATAAATAAATCAGGACAAATAAATCAGGATAAATCAGGATAAATCAGAATAAACAAGGATAAATCAGGATAAATCAGGATAAATAAATCAGGATAAATCAGGATAAATAAATCAGGATACATCAGGATAAATCAGAATAAACAAGGATAAATCAGGATAAATAAATCAGGACAAATAAATCAGGATAAATCAGGATAAATCAGAATAAACAAGGATAAATCAGGATAAATCAGGATAAATAAATCAGGATAAATCAGGATAAATCAGAATAAACAAGGATAAATCAGGATAAATAAATCAGGATAAATAAATCAGGATTGATCAGGATAAATAAATCAGGATAAATAAATCAGGATTGATCAGGATAAATAAATCAGAATAAATAAATCAGGATACATCAGGATAAATAAATCAGGATAAATCAGGATAAATAAATCAGGATAAATCAGGATAAATCAGAATAAACACGGATAAATCAGGATAAATCAGGATAAATAAATCAGGATAAATCAGGATAAATCAGAATAAACAAGGATAAATCAGGGTAAATAAATCAGGATAAATAAATCAGGATTGATCAGAATAAATAAATCAGGATAAATAAATCAGGATAAATCAGGATAAATCAGAATAAACCTGGATAAATCAGGATAAATAAATCAGGATAAACAAGGATAAATCAGGATAAATAAATCAGAATAAATAAATCAGGATTGATAAATCAGGATAAATAAATCAGGATTGATCAGGATAAATAAATCCGAATAAATAAATCAGGATAAATCAGAATAAATAAATCAGGATAAATAAATCAGAATAAATAAATCAGAATAAATCAGGATAAACAAGGATAAATCAGAATAAATAAATCAGGATAAATAAATCAGGATTATTCTGGATAAATAAATCACAATAAATCACAATAAATCACAATAAATCACAATGAATCAGGATAAATCAGAATAAATCAGAATAAACCTGGATAAATCAGGATAAATAAATCAGGATAAATCACAATAAATCAGAATAAACCTGGATAAATCAGGATAAGTAAATCAGGATAAATCAGAATAAATCAGAATAAACCTGGATAAATCAGGATAAATAAATCAGGATAAATCAGGATAAATCAGAATAAACCTGGATAAATAAATCAGAATAAATCAGGATAAACAAGGATAAATCAGAATAAATAAATCAGGATACATCAGGATAAATCAGAATAAACAAGGATAAATCAGGATAAATAAATCAGGATTATTCTGGATAAATAAATCACAATAAATCACAATAAATCACAATAAATCACAATGAATCAGGATAAATAAATCAGGATAAATCACAATAAATCAGAATAAACTTGGATAAATCTGGATAAATAAATCAGGATAAATCACAATAAATCAGAATAAACCTGGATAAATCAGGATAAATAAATCAGGATAAATCAGAATAAATCAGAATAAACCTGGATAAATCAGGATAAATAAATCAGGATAAATCAGAATAAACCCGGATAAATCAGGATAAATAAATCAGGATAAATCACAATAAATCAGAATAAACCTGGATAAATAAATCAGAATAAATCAGAATAAACCTGGATAAATCAGGATAAATAAATCAGAATAAACCAGGATAAATCAAGATAAATAAATCAGAATAAACCTGGATAAATCAGGATAAATAAATCAGGATAAATCACAATAAATCAGAATAAACCAGGATAAATCAGGATAAATAAATCAGAATAAACCAGGATAAACCATGAACTGCACTGAGCATTTCTAAGCCCAGCCCCTGGATCAATAATTTTTATTTCCAGCTGCCAATAATTTCGATTTTCACCAGGCAGAGGCAATTTGGAAACATTTGATTTGGTTTTTATTGAATCACTTTGAGAGCAAAGCTGAGCTCAAAAAGCTCCTGAACACTTCAAATATTTGGGATTTTTGACTGAATTTCTACCAAATTTCTGCTGAATTTCTACCAAATTTCTGCTGAATTTCTACCAAATTTCTACCTATTTTCTACCTAATTTTAACTGAATTTTCACTGAATTTCCACTGAATTTCTACTCAATTTCCACCAAATGTCAACCACATTTCTGGTGAATTTCTACTGGATTTGTACCTAATTTCAACTGAATTTCTACTGAATTTGCATTGATTTTGTAGATAATTTGTACCTAATTTGTATCTAATTTGTACAGAATTGCAATTGAATTTCAACTTAATTTCTACTCTATTTCTACTCAATTTCTACTCAATTTCCACTTAATTTCTACTCAATTTCTACTCAATTTCCACTTAATTTCAACTTAATTTCTACTCCATTTCTACTCCATTTCGACTCAATTTCAACTCAATTTCTACTCAATTTCTACTCAATTTCCACTGAGTTTCTACTCAATTTCCACTAAATGCCAACCACATTTTTGGTGAATTTCCACTGAATTTCCACTGAATTTCTACTGAATTTCTACTGAATTTCCACTGAATTTCCACTGAATTTCCACTGAATTTCCACTGAATTTCCACTGAATTTCCACTGAATTTCCACTGAATTTCTACTGAATTTCCACTGAATTTCAACTGAATTTCAACTGAATTTCCACTGAATTTCCACTGAATTTCCACTGAATTTCAAGTGAATTTCCACTGAATTTCCACTGAATTTCTACTGAATTTCCACTGAATTTCCACTGAATTTCCACTGAATTTCTACTGAATTTTCACTGAATTTCCACTGAATTTCAACTGAATTTCCACTGAATTTCAACTGAATTTCCACTGAATTTCAACTGAATTTCAACTGAATTTCCACTGAATTTCCACTGAATTTTCACTGAATTTCCACTGAATTTCCACTGAATTTCAACTGAATTTCTACTGAATTTCAACTGAATTTCCACTGAATTTCCACTGAATTTCTACTGAATTTCCACTGAATTTCCACTGAATTTCCACTGAATTTCCACTGAATTTCCACTGAATTTCCACCCAGTTTCATTTCTTTTGAACAACTCAGGAACACTGAGAGTTTTCCTCCCACTCCTGGAAACAAAAATATTTTCATTCTCTTTACAGCTTGCTTTTTTTTTTAAATATAATTATCTATGTTTTTCTTGCTGGAGCTTGGGAATTATCTCAACAGCTGGAAAAAGGATGGAAGTAAAGAGAAATTATGTGTGAAATTCACATCACAGCCCAAAAACTGCTGAATTTTGAAGGGAAAAAAAAATCTGAAAAATCTGAAAAACTGAGAGAAAAGGTCAAGGGTTGGAAAGGATGAAATGATAAAAATGAGCAGAACCAAAGAGGTTTTAAAAGGTGGAATGATGAAATTGAGAGAAGAATAAAAGGGTTTTAAATGTGGAAATGATAAAACTGAGAAAAGAATTAAAGGGTTTTAAAAGCTGAAATGATAAAACAGAGCAGAACCAGAAAAGGTTTTAAATGTTGAAATAATGAAACTGAGAGCAGAATGGAAGGGTTTCAGTGCAAAATAAAATTGTTTCAGTGCAGAATGAATTGTTTCAGTGCAGAATGAATTGTTTCAGTGCAGAATGGAATTATTTCAGTGCAGAATGGAATTATTTCAGTGCAGAATGAATTGTTTCAGTGCAGAATTGGAATTATTTCAGTGCAGAATTATCTCAGTGCAGAATTAATTATTTCAGTGCAGAATGAATTCTTTCAGTGCAGAACTGGAATTATTTCAGTACAGAATGGAATTATTTCAGTACAGAATTATTTCAGTGCAGAATTGGAATTATTTCAGTACAGAATGGAATTATTTCAGTACAGAATTATTTCAGTGCAGAATTGGAATTATTTCAGTACAGAATGGAATTATTTCAGTACAGAATTATTTCAGTGCAGAATTGGAATTATTTCAGTACAGAATGAATTGTTTCAGTGCAGAACTGGAATTATTTCAGTGCAGAATTGGAATTATTTCAGTGCAGAATGGAATTGTTTCAGTACAGAATGGAATTGTTCCAGTGCAGAATGGAATTATTTCAGTGCAGAATGGAATTATTTCAGTGCAGAATTGGAATTATTTCAGTGCAGAATGGAATTATTTCAGTACAGAATTATTTCAGTGCAGAATTGGAATTATTTCAGTGCAGAATGGAATTATTTCAGTGCAGAATTGGAATTATCTCAGTACAGAATTATTTCAGTGCAGAATTGGAATTATTTCAGTGCAGAATGGAATTATTTCAGTACAGAATTATTTCAGTGCAGAATTATTATTATTTCAGTGCAGAATGAATTGTTCCAGTGCAGAATGGAATTATTTCAGTGCAGAATTGGAATTAATTCAGAATGAATTGTTCCAGTGCCCCTTGCCCAGCTCCCTGTGCTCAGCTGCTCCTGCTGGGCACACAAAACCACAAAACCTCCCACAAAAAACCTTCTCTCATTTTTATTTTAATCCCAGCAGGAGCAGGACTCGTTTTTCCAGCTCTGAGCAGGGTTTTGTAAATGCTGAGTAATTAAAACCTCAGGTTAATCAGAACCACCTTAAGCCAGGCTTTGCTGCACCTTGAGCAAACATTGATGAATATTTACTGCAGGGACACCTTCTGCTCTTTTGCAGCATTAAAAATCAGGTGGAAAAAAATGAATATTCTACAGGGAAAAGTGCTCTGGGGATGGGGTAATTTTAATTTTCAAAGGGAAATTTTAAAGGTGTTTTAAATGTCATTTAAAGGGATACCTTGTAGTGTCCCAGCCTGAAATAAAAATAAAATATATATAAATAATTATAAAATTTAGTATTTCCATCCCTTTGGAAATATTCCCGGCAGCTCCCAAATTTTCCCTTCTCCAGGGTCAACAATCCCAATGTTTCCATGGCAAATTTGGGGTTTTTTAAGCCCAAAATGATGCACTAAATCCGTATTATTGGGATCTGCATTTGGGGATGGAGTTGGAAGGGATCTCAAGGGTAATTTTAATTTTCAAGGATAAATTTTAAAGTTGTTTAAATGTCATTTAAAGGGAGATCTTGTACTGTCCCAGCTTGGCCTTGGACATTCCAGGGATGGGATTTCCTATTAATTAAATATAAAATTAAACATAAATATAAAACTAAATATTTTCATCCCTTGGAAATATTCCATCTTCCCTGCAGCTCCCAGGCTCAACAATCCCAATGTTTTCATGGCCAATTTTGGGTTTTTTCAGCCCAAAATGATGCACCAAACTCATATTATTGAGATCTGCGTTTGGGGGAAGTTTCGCCAGGAAAATCCCACCTAAACACCACCAAATACCCACGACCCCAAGAATCTCAGCTTGACAAAAAAATAAAAAAAAATTATCTTAAACCGAGTTGAACGATTAGGAAATAAAGCACCCAAAGTTTCAGGGTGGCGGGGGTGGGGGGGGGAAAGAAAAAAAGATTATTTTCCAAACGCAACAAAACCAGCTGAGCAAGGAAGAGGAAGAAAGGGAAGATTTTAAATCCTAAAATTAAATTCTCTCCGACCCCCCCCCCCGGTGCTGATTTCCCTGGAAAATTCGGGGACTCCATGAGGAACCGCTGCCCCCCCCCCGGATCTCCGCCAACAATGGGCCCCACCCAGCGCCCGCCGCTCGTCCCGGGGGTCCCCGCCCGTTCCTCCTCCCTCTTCCTCCTCCTCCTCCTCCTCACCTCAGGGACCCCCTCAGCATCCCCCGGGCACCGCCGAGGTTCCCGTTCGTACCCCCCGCCCTCCACCGCCGCCCTGCCCGCTGCGCCCCGCGGCACCCTGGGAGTTGTAGTCCCGCGGCCGCCGCCCGCCGCGTCGTTTCGCCGAGCGGCGGCTCGGCCGAGAACTACAAATCCCAACAGCACCCGCGGCGAGCTCCACCTGCACCCCTCTGCCTGCAGGTGAATGCGTTATCTCGGCCGTTTCGCGCGGTGCCGCGGTGCTTGCTGGGAAAATGAGTCCCGCGCTGCCGGCGCGGCGCGGGGGCGGTGGGATGTCTGTACTACAACTCCCGGCGTGCCCCGCGCTTGCGCCGCCATTTTAGGCGTTGCCTGGCAACGCTGACGCGGCGGGAGGGAGGAGGCGGCGGGGCCGAGGCCTCCAAAATTCTGGGAATTCGGGAAAAAAAGTCGGGGACAGCCGGGCCAGGTGGGAATTCTGGAAAATCCGGGAACAGCTGGGCCAGATGTGGCGGCCCCTGGATCCCTGGCAGTGTCTAAGGGCAGCTTGGAGTGTCCCTGCCCATGCACAGGCTGGGATTGGAGATCCCATCCAATAATTCCAGAATTCCATAAAGGAAACCCCCAAAAAATCTCCTTTTTCCGTGCTTTATTTCCCCTAAACATCTTATTTCATGTGGTTTATTTCCCCATAAAATCTCCTTGTCCCGTGGTTTATTTCCTCCCCAAAATGTACTTTTAATGTGGTTTATTTTCCCGAAAAATTCTCGTTTTATGTGTTTGGGTGTCAGGATTCCCGTGGATCCTGGAAAAGGAAAAATGAGGAATTTCCATGGATCCACACCTGGAAAAGGAAAAATTAGGAATTTCGAGCTCTCAGGATTCCCTTGGATCCTGGAAAAGGTAAAAAATGAGGAATTTCCATGGATCCAGGAAAAGAGGAATGAGGAATTCCCATGGATCCACACCTGGAAAAGAAGGAATGAGGAATTTCCATGGATCCAGGAAAAGGAAAAATTAGGAATTTCGAGCTCTCAGGATTCCCTTGGATCCTGGAAAAGGTAAAAAATGAGGAATTCCCATGGATCCAGGAAAATCAGGAATGAGGAATTCCCGTGGATCCAGAAAAATCAGGAATGAGGAATTCCCATTGATCCAGGAAAATCAGGAATTAGGAATTCCCATTGATCCAGAAAAATCAGGAATTCCCGTGGATCCAGGAAAATCAGGAATGAGGAATTCCCATGGATCCAGGAAAATCAGGAATGAGGAATTACCATTGATCCAGGAAAATCAGGAATGAGGAATTCCCATTGATTCAGAAAAATTAGGAATTCCCGTGGATCCAGGAAAATCAGGAATTCCCGTGGATCCAGGAAAATCAGGAATGAGGAATTCCCACAGATCCAGGAAAATCAGGAATGAGGAATTTCCATGGATCCAGAAAAATCAGGAATTCCCGTGGATCCAGGAAAATCAGGTATGAGGAATTCCCGTGCTGGAATTAGGAATTCCCGTGGATCCAGGAAAATCAGGAATTCCCGTGGATCCAGGAAAATCAGGAATGAGGAATTCCCGTGGATCCAGGAAAATCAGGAATTAGGAATTCCCATTGATCCAGAAAAATCAGGAATTCCTGTGGATCCAGGAAAATCAGGAATGAGGGATTCCCACAGATCCAGGAAAATCAGGAATGAGGAATTTCCATGGATCCAGAAAAATTAGGAATTCCTGTGGATCCAGGAAAATCAGGTATGAGGAATTCCCGTGCTGGAATTAGGAATTCCCATGGATCCAGGAAAATTAGGAATTCCCGTGGATCCAGGAAAATCAGGAATTCCCGTGGATCCAGGAAAATCAGGAATTAGGAATTCCCGTGGATCCAGGAAAATCAGGAATTAGGAATTCCCATGGATCCAGGAAAATCAGGAATTAGGAATTCCCATGGATCCAGGAAAATCAGGAATGAGGAATTCCCGTGCTGGAATTAGGAATTCCCACAGATCCAGGAAAATTAGGAATTCCCGTGGATCCAGGAAAATCAGGAATGAGGAATTCCCATTGATCCAGAAAAATCAGAAATTTCCATGGATCCAGGAAAATCAGGAATGAGGAATTCCCGTGGATCCTGGAAAATCAGGAATGAGGAATTCCCATGGATCCACGAAAATTAGGAATTCCCATGGATCCAGGAAAATCAGGAATTAGGAATTTCCACGGATCCTGGAAAATCAGGAATTAGGAATCCCCATGGATCCAGGAAAATCAGGAATTAGGAATTTCCACGGATCCTGGAAAATCAGGAATGAGGAATTCCCATTGATCCAGAAAAATCAGGAATGAGGAATTCCCGTGGATCCAGGAAAATCAGGAATGAGGAATTCCCGTGCTGGAATTAGGAATTCCCATGGATCCAGAAAAATTA
Source organism: Erithacus rubecula (assembly GCF_903797595.1). Lineage (NCBI taxonomy): Eukaryota > Metazoa > Chordata > Aves > Passeriformes > Muscicapidae > Erithacus > Erithacus rubecula. The sequence continues at coordinate 19,451 of NW_027635477.1, read as the reverse complement.
GGAATTCCCGTGGATCCAGGAAAATCAGGAATTCCCATGGATCCAGGAAAATCAGGAATGAGGAATTCCCATGGATCCAGGAAAATCAGGAATGAGGAATTCCCGTGCTGGAATTAGGAATTCCCATGGATCCAGAAAAATTAGGAATTCCCGTGGATCCAGGAAAATCAGGAATTCCCATGGATCCAGGAAAATCAGGAATGAGGAATTCCCATGGATCCAGGAAAATCAGGAATTCCCGTGGATCCAGGAAAATCAGGAATTCTGCCAGCAGAGCATTTGTTCCTCTGGTTCCCTGGGCTGTGACGTCATTGCCGACGTCATTCCCAAAGTATTCCCAAATCCCTCCCGGGGGGGAAGTGACTCATCCCGGCGGAACCGGCGCCGGTCACAGGACAATGAAAACGCCGGGGCAGCTCCTGCCGGGAAAAATGGGAATTCCAAGGGGGATTGCTAATGAACAAAGCAAATTAATGCGCGCGTCGGATGTTTCTTCTTTTTGTTGTTTATTTTTTCAGGGGTTGTTGTATCCGTGATGTGGAAATGTGGGGAAATATCCAGGGAAATATGCAGGGAAGGAAATATACAGGGGAAAAAGATGGAAATGAATATACAGGGGGAAAAAGATGGAAATGAATATACAGGGGGAAAAAGATGGAAATGAATATACAGGGGAAAAAGATGGAAATGAATATACAGGGGGAAAAAGATGGAAATGAATATACAGGGGAAAAAAGAGCTGGAAATGAATATACAGGGGAAAAAAGAGCTGGAAATAAATATACAGGGGAAAAAAGATGGAAATGAATATACAGGGGGGAAAAAGATGGAAATGAATATACAGGGGGAAAAAGATGGAAATGAATATACAGGGGGAAAAAGATGGAAATGAATATACAGGGAAAAAAAGAGCTGGAAATGAATATACAGAGGGAAAAAAGATGGAAATGAATATACAGGGGAAAAAAGATGGAAATGAATATACAGGGGGAAAAAGATGGAAATGAATATACAGGGAAAAAAAGAGCTGGAAATGAATATACAGAGGGAAAAAAGATGGAAATGAATATACAGGGGAAAAAAGAGCTGGAAATGAATATACAGGGAAAAAAAGAGCTGGAAATATCCAGGGAAAAATGCTGGAAATAAATATCCAGGGAAAACATACTGGAAATAAATATCCAGGGAAAACATGCTGGAAATAAATATACAGGGAAAAAAAGAGCTGGAAATATCCAGGGAAAAAAGCGCTGGAAATATCCAGGGAAAAATGCTGGAAATAAATATACAGGGAAAAAAAGCGCTGGAAATATCCAGAGAAAAAATGCTGGAAGTAAATATCCAGGGAAAAAAATGCTGGAAATAAATATCCAGGGAAAAAAAGCACTGGAAATATCATGGGGAAAAAAAAAATACTGAAAATAAATATCCAGGGGAAAAAAAGCGCTGGAAATATCCAGGAAAAAAATATTGGAAATATCCAGGGAAAAAAACACTGAAAATAAATATCCAGGGAAAAAAAACTCTGGAAATATCCAGGGAAAAATGCTGGAAATAAATATCCAGAGAAAAAAATGCTGGAAATAAATATCCAGGAAAAAAAAGCGCTGGAAATATCCAGGGAAAAACGCGCTGGAAGTAAATATCCAGGGAAAGCATGATGAAAATGACAGAAAATTTTGAAAATCCCTCAAAAAATAGAATTTCCCTGTCTGGAAAAGAGGGATCAATTCTGGGAAATATAAAAATATAAAAATAATATAAAAAACTAAAACCCGAGTTTCCCAGACTGGAAAAGAGGGATCAATTCTGGAAAATATATAAATATAAAAATATAAAAAATCTAAAAATAAAAACCTAATCAAGTGAAGGCCGAGTTTGCCATGCCGGGCCCGGCCCCTGGGAGCATTCCTGGCTGTTTGTGCCGGGAATGATTCAGCGGCAGCGGGGCCCGGGCAGGTGGAGCAGGAACAGTCACCTGTGCTCAGGTATAAAACACACCTGAGCTGCAGCCCGGCCACTCCCGCCCCTGATTCCCGCGCTCCCGCCGGATTCCCGCGCTCCCGCCGAGGGTTCCCGCGCTCCCCCCGGAGTTCCCGCGCTCCCTCCGGAGTTCCCGCGCTCCCTCCGGAGTTCCCGCGCTCCCTCCGGAGTTCCCGCGCTCCCTCCGGAGTTCCCGCGCTCCCGCCGGAGTTCCCGCGCTCCCCCCGGAGTTCCCGCGCTCCCCCCGGATTCCCGCGCTCCCCCCGCCCAGAGGGGCCGATTGCGCGGGACGGGGATGGGCTGGGACTGGTGAGGCAGCGAGCAGGTGAGGAAAGGGTTAAAGTGCTCTGGGATGGGGGAATGGAACTGGGGGAACTGGGATTGGGGAAACTGGGACTGGGATTGTTGGAACTGGAACTGGAATAGTTGGAACAGGAACTGGGATTGTTGGAACTGGGATTGTTGGAACTGGAACTGGAATAGTTGGAACAGGAACTGGGATTGTTGGAACTGGGATTGTTGGAACTGGAACTGGGATTGTTGGAACAGGGATCACTGGAACTGGGATTGTTGGAACTGGAACTGGGATTGTTGGAACAGGAACAGGGATCACTGGAACTGGGATTGTTGGAACTGGAACTGGGATTGTTGGAACCGGGATTGTTGGAACTGGAACCGGGATTGTTGGAACAGGAACAGGGATTGTTGGAACTGGGATTGTTGGAACTGGAACCGGGATTGTTGGAACAGGAACAGGGATCACTGGAACTGGGATTGTTGGAACTGGAACTGGGATTGTTGGAACCGGGATTGTTGGAACTGGAACCGGGATTGTTGGAACTGGAACAGGGATTGTTGGAACTGGGATTGTTGGAACGGGAACTGGGATTGTTGGAACTGGGATTGTTGGAACTGGAACTGGGATTGTTGGAACTGGAACTGGGATTGTTGGAACCGGGATTGTTGGAACTGGAACTGGGATTGTTGGAACTGGGATTGTTGGAACTGGAACCGGGATTGTTGGAACAGGGATCACTGGAACTGGGATCACTGGAATAGGAATTGTTGGAACTGGGAGAACAGGGATAATTAAAACTGGGTTTGTTGGAACTGGGATCAGTGGAACCGGGATTGTTGGGACTGGAACCGGGATTGTTGGAACTGGGATCGGGATTGTTGGAACAGAGATCAGTGGAACTGGGATTTTTGGAACTGGGATTGGGGGAACTGGGATTGTTGGGACAGAAATCGTTGGAACTGGGATTGTTGGAACTGGGATCGTTGGAACTGGGATCACTGGGACAGGAACTGTTGGAACCGAGATTGTTGGAACAGAGATCAGTGGAACTGGGATTGTTGGAACTGGAATTGGGATCACTGGAACTGGGATTGTTGGAACTGGAACGGGGATCACTGGAACTGGGATTGTTGGAACTGGGATTGCTGGAATGAGAGTCACTGGGACAGGGAACTGGGATTGTGGAAACTGGGATCACTGGTATGGGAAACTGGGATTGTTGGCACTGGGATCACTGGAACTGGGATAATTTGAACTGGGATAGTTGGAGCTTGGGCCATTGGAACTGGGATTGTTGGAACTGGGAATGTTGGAACTGGGATCGAGAACTGGGATCGGGAACTGGGATCGTGAACTGGGATCATGAACTGGGATCGTGAACTGGGATCATGAACTGGGATCGTGAACTGGGATCACTGGAACTGGAACTGGGACTGGGATCGTGAACTGGGATCATGAACTGGGATCGGGAACTGGGATCATGAACTGGGATCACTGGAACTGGAACTGGGATCGTGAACTGGGATCATGAACTGGGATCGGGAACTGGGATCATGAACTGGGATCACTGGAACTGGAACTGGGATCGGGAACTGGGATCGGGAACTGGGATCATGAACTGGGATCATGAACTGGGATCATGAACTGGGTTCACTGGAACTGGGACTGGGATCATGAACTGGGATCATGAACTGGGATCACTGGAACTGGGACTGGGATCGTGAACTGGGATCATGAACTGGGATCGGGAACTGGGATCACTGGAACTGGAACTGGGATCATGAACTGGGATCGGGAACTGGGATCATGAACTGGGATCGGGAACTGGGATCGGGATCATGAACTGGGATCATGAACTGGGATCATGAACTGGGATCATGAACTGGGATCACTGGAACTGGAACTGGGATCGTGAACTGGGATCATGAACTGGGATCACTGGAACTGGAACTGGGATCATGAACTGGGATCGGGAACTGGGATCGTGAACTGGGATCACTGGAACTGGAACTGGGACTGGGATCATGAACTGGGATCACTGGGACAGGAATTGCTGGAACTGGGATCAGACTGAAAATTCAGTTTAAACGCTGAGGATGAGGAGGGTGAGATTTTAGTTAAAAAAAAATTAATGAAGAAGAGAAAAAGGAAAAATTCCCTCAGGTTTTCCTCTTTTCTGTGCCACTCTGGATTTGTAATTTAGTTGTGACCAGGAAAAATAAAAATAATAATAATAATAATAATAATATTAGTAATAATAATAATATTTAAAACCATTAAAACTTGCTGGGAAAGGCACAAAATGTAAACCCAGGAGAAAAAAATCTGCAATAATAATATTAATATTATAATAATTTGGATTGTCTGTTATCAGGAAATAATAATAATAAAACAATAAAAATAATAATAAAAATGATAAATAATAATATTTTTAAAGGGTTAAAAACCTTAATGAAATTCCTGTGACCAGGAAATAATAATTGTAATAATAATAACAGTAATAAGATTAATAATAGTAATAATAGTAATAATAATAATAATAATAATAATAATAATAATAATAATAATAATGGATTAAAACTCACTGGAAAATGCACAAAATTTAAACCCAGGAGGACCAAAAAATAATAATAATTTTAAAAAATCTGCATTTAAAAACGAGAAATTCTGAAAGGTCCTGAACGGATTAAAAAATGAAATAATGAATAAAAATGAAATTAAATAACTAAATTAATTTTTTTTTTTCCTTGTGGAATGCGAGAAGCCTTGAAATGCAAATTTCAAATTAATTTTTCAAGCCGAGTTAATTTAATTGCAGGAAGTTCCTGAGCCCTGAAAATCTCCGGGCGGGGAAGATCCCGCGCTGAGTCAGCCCCAAAAAATCTCCCGGGAAATGGGGGCGGGAATTTCCTGCGGCGGGAACGTGGCTGGAGGGAAAAAAATCCGAATTTTGGGGGGTTTAGAGAGGGACGAAAAACTGAAATTTGGGTTTGGGTGCAGGAGTTGGGAAAATAATCTGAATTTTGGGGGATTTAGAGAAGGGTGGAAAACTGAAATTTGGGTTTGGGTGCAGGAGTTGGGTAAATAATCTGAATTTTGGGGGGTTTAGAGAAGGGTGGAAAACTGAAATTTGGGTCTGAGTGCAGGTGTTATCTAAAATAATCTGAATTTTGGGGGGTTTAGAGAAGGGTGGAAAACTGAAATTTGGGTTTAGATGCAGGAGTTGGGAAAATAATCTGAATTTTGGGGGGTTTAGAGCTGAAATCTGAGATCTGTATGCAGGAGTTGGGAAAATAATCTGAATTTTGGATGATTTAGAGAGGGGTGAAAAACTAAAATTTGAGTTTGGGTGTAGGAGTTGGGAAAATAATCCGAATTTTGGGTGATCAGAGCTGAAATTTGGGTCTGGGTGCAGTTGTTATCGAAAATAATTTGGATTTTGGGGGATTTTGAGAGGGATGAAAAACTGAAATTTGGGTCTGGATGCAGGAGTTGGGATAATAATCTGAATTTTGGGGGATTAGAGCTGAAATTTGGGTCTGGGTGCAGGTGTTATCGAAAATAATCTGAATTTTGAGTGATTTAGAGATGGATGAAGAAGAAAAATTTGAGATCTGGATGCAGATATTGCTAAAATAATTTGAATTTTGGGTGATTTGGAGGGGGATAAAGAACAAAAATTTGGGTCTGGGTGCAGAAGTTGCTAAAATAATTTGAATTTTGGGGGATTCCAAGCACAATAAAGACCCAAGAGTGATTTTTTTATCCCAATTTTTTTGGAATTTGAGCTCTCCCAGCCCTCGGCGCTGGCTCAGGAAAACAAAACAGGAAAAATTCCTGGAATTCCTGGAATTCCCAACCAGAATTCCATTTTTTTAACAGGAAAAATTAGAATTTCCTCCCTTACTGATGGAATTTTTTGGAATTCCAACCCCAAAATGAGAATTCCAATAATTTTAACAGGGAAAAATCTGAATTTTCTTTTTTTCCTTATGGATTTTTTTGAATTTTGGCCCTAAAATGAGAATTCCACCTTTTTTCAACAGCAAAAAAATCTGAATTTCCTCCCATTTTAATGGATTTTTATGGAATTCCAGCCTGAAATGAGAATTCCAATAATTTCAACAGGAAAAAAAATCAGAATTTCCTCCCATTTTAATGGATTTTTCCAGAATCCCAATCCCTGTTGGTGACCCCAAGAAGCCCAAAATTAAAATTCCATTTTTAACAGGGAAAAATCTGAATTTCCTTTTTTTCCTGATGGATTTTTTTTGGAATTCCGGCCCCAAAATGAGAATTCCACCTTTTTTTAACAGCAAAAAAATCTGAATTTCCTCCCTTTTAAATGGATTTTTATGGAATTCCAGCCTGAAATGAGAATTCCAATAATTTCAACAGCAAAAAAATCTGAATTTCCTCCCATTTTAATGGATTTTTATGGAATTCCAGCCTGAAATGAGAATTCCAATAATTTCAACAGCAAAAAAATCAGAATTTCCTCCCTTTTAAATGGATTTTTTTGCAATTCCAGCCCCTCAGGCTGATGGGATCACATCCTCCAGCCTAAAAATAAAAATATTTTTCCTTTTTTTTCCCTCCCCCCACTGAAAAATCTTATTTATCTCTTAGGCCTGAAGCTCCAAAATTCCAGAATTTGGAGATTCCCTCATGGAATCTTCTGCTCTCCTCAGCACCCGGGGTAGGTCCAACCTTGGGACATTTTTTATATTTTATTTTTTAATTTGGATTTTTTTTTTTTTTTTATTTTCTGACACCTCAAAAATGGAGGAATTTTGGGGATCTGGTTCTGCAATTCCAAGTTTTTTGGGGTTTTTCTCTGCCTGAAAATAGAATTTGGGCAAAATTCAGAGAATAAAAAGGGAGAGATTGGAAGAGGGGGTGAAGGGGCAGGAGGTGGAAATTGGGATTTAAAATAATTTGAATTTTGGGTGGTGTTGAGAGGGATGAAGAGCTGGAATTTGGGATTCTGCAGGAAGATTTTGCTGAAATAATTTGAATTTTGGGTGATCCTGAGAGGGATGAAGGGACAGGAGATGGAATTTGGGGTTTAAATGCAGGTGGAGCTAAAATAATTTGAATTTTGGGTGATTCTGAGAGGGATGAAGGGACAGGAACTGAGGGTGTTTTAAATAAAATGAAATAGAATAAAATAAAATAAAATTAGAATAGAATAAAATAGAATAAAATAGAATAAAATAAAATTAGAATAGAATAAATTTTTCTCTTCCAGTGTCCCATGGTTCTGCTCCTCTCTGAGGGCTGTGAAGGGAGCTTAAAATAAAATAATAGAATAAATAATAAAATAATAAAAGGGAATAATAAAATGGAATAATAAAACGGAATGATAAAATAGAATAATAGAATAGAAGAATAGAAGAATAAAATGAAGAAATAAAACAGAATAATAAGATAGAACAATAGAATAATAAGTTAGAATAATGCGATGAATTAATAAAATAGAATAAAATAATAGAATAATAAATTAGAATAATGCGATGAAGTAAAATAGAATAAAATAATATAATAACATAATAAAATAGAATAGCAAAATAAAGTAATAAAACAGAATAACAAGACAGAATAGAATAAGAAATTAGAATAATGAGATGAAATAATAAAATAGAATAAAATAACAGAATAATGAGATTGAATAACAAGCTAGAATAAAATAAAATTACAACATAATAAAATAGAATAATGCGATTAAATAATAAAATAGAATAAAATAATAACATAATAAATTAGAATAATGAGATGAAATAATAAAATAAATAATAACATAATTAAATAGAATAATGCGATGAAATAATGAAACAGAATAAAATAATACGATAATGACATAATAAAATAGAACAATGAGATGAAATAATAAAATAGAATAAATAATAAAATAAAATAACATAATAACAAAATAAATTAGAATAATGCGATGAAATAATAGAATAAATTAATGAAATAATAACATAATTAGAATGAGATGAAATAATAAAATAGAATAAAATAATAAAATAATAGAATAATGAGATTGACTAATAAAGTAGAATAAAATAAAATAACAACATAATAAAATAGAATAATGAGATGAAATAATAAAATAGAATAAAATAATAAAATAATAGCATAATAATGAGATGAAATAATAATATAGAATAAAATAATAGAATAATGAGATTGAATAACAAGCTAGAATAAAATAGAATAACAACATAATAAAATGGAATAATGGGATTAAATAATAAACCAATATATGACTGGATTTGCTTGCGCTGCAGGCTCTGTGCCCCGCGCCCGGCCCATGGCGTGTTTCCCGCAGCTCTGGCGCTCCAGCGGCCCGCGCTCCCCGGAGCCGGGATCGCCCCTCGAACCGGGATCGCCCCTCGGACCGGGATCGCCCCTCGAACCGGGATCGCCCCTCGGACCGGGATCGCCCCTCGGACCGGGATCGCCCCTCGAACCGGGATCGCCCCTCGAACCGGGATCGCCCCTCGGACCGGGATCATCCCCTGGACCGGGATCATCCCCCGGGCTGGGATCGCCCCTCGAACCGGGATCATCCCCCGGACCCGCATCACCCCCCGGACCCGCATCATCCCCCGGACCCGCATCATCCCCCGGACCGGGATCATTCCCCGGACCCGCATCATTCCCCGGACCGGGATCACCCCCCGGACGCGCATCCCCGTCCGAGCCGCCGCCGCTGAGCCCCATCGCCGTGCCGTGTCCCGGCAGGAAGGGCCGCTCCCCGCTGGGCTCTCCCTGCTCTCCCAAGCCCGCGTCTCCGGTGGAATGCTCCATCTGCTTCACCAGCTACGACAACTCCTTCAAGACGCCCAAGCTGCTGCGCTGCCGCCACGTTTTCTGCCTGGAGTGCGTGGCGCGGCTGAGCGCGGCGCTGCCCGAGGAGCTGCTGCCCTGCCCCTTCTGCCGCCAGCTGACGCCGCTGCCGCGGCAGGGCGCGCCCGGGCTGGCCACCAGCCGCGAGCTGCTGGCCACGCTGCCGCCCGAGCAGCAGCGGGAGCGGCTGCTGTGGATGGAGGGCACCCGCCTGTGCTGCCGCCGCGGCTCCGGCGACGCCGAGAGCGCCCAGGCCTGCGACTCCATCGACGTGGCGCTGAGCAAGGCGGAGAGCGCCGAGCCGCCCGCGCCGGGCGTCCGGGGCAGGTTGGCCCGCTGCGAGATCTGCGAGGATTGGAAGCGCCTGGTGCTGCTGTCGGCGCTGCTCATCATCCTCTTCTGCATCATCCTGTGGCCCGTGCAGTGCGCGCTCAGGACGGGCAGCCTGCGCTGCCTGGCCCGGCCCGCGGCGCGCCCGCAGCTCCTGCCGGCCAAAGGCAGCACGGCCGGGCCGCCGCTGACGGCGCCGCCGCTGCCCTAGGCACGGGAGAAAAACCCGGGATGCGGGAGCCGGGAACTGCTGCACCGGGTTCGGGAATGAGAATGGGGCATGGAGGTGCTGCCCTGAAAGAATCTGGTACAAAAACCCGTTTCCAGAGGTGCCAGAGCCTTGGGATGTGCTTGGGAATGGGAATGGAAAAAATCCCAATTCCATTGATACCAGGAGCCCCTGGATCTTCTCAGGAATGGGAACAGGAACAGGAGCTGCTTTCCTGACAATCTGGAATAAAATCCCATTTTCCAGTGGTGCCAGGACCTCCTGGATCTGCTCAGGGAATGAGAACAGGATCAGGAGCTGCTTTCCTGACAGAATCTGGTACAAAAACCCGTTTCCAGAGGTGCCAGAGCCTTGGGATGTGCTTGGGAGTGGGAATGGAAAAAAATCCCAATTCCAGTGGTGCCAGGAGCCCCTGGATCTTCTCAGGAATGGGAACAGGAACAGGAGCTGCTTTCCTGACAATCTGGAATAAAATCCCATTTTCCAGTGGTGCCAGGACCTCCTGGATCTTCTCAGGAATGGATCCAGGATCAGGAGCTGCTTTCCTGACAGAATCTGGGACAAAACCCCATTTCCAGAGGTGCCAGAGCCTTGGGATGTGCTCAGGGATGAGGAACAGACAAAATCCCATTTCCAGCGATACCAAAACCTTTGAATCTGCTCAGGGATGAAGAACCGGACCAGAACCTGCTGCCCTGAAAGAATCTGTTACAAAAACCCATTTCCAGAGGTACCAGAGCCTTGGGATGTGCTTGGGAGTGGGAATGGAAAAAATCCCAATTCCAGTGGTGCCAGGAGCCTCTGGATCTGCTCAGGGAATGAGAACAGGATCAGGAGCTGCTTTCCTGAAGTTACAAAAACCCATTTCCAGTGATGCCAAAGCCTCTGGATGTGCTCAGGGATGTGGAACAGACAAAATCCCCTTTCCATTGATACCAGGAGCTCCTGGATCTTCTCAGGAATAGGAACAGGAACAGGAGCTGCTTTCCTGACAATCTGGAATAAAATCCCATTTCCAGAGGTGCCAGGAGCCCCTGGATCTGCTCAGGGATGAGGAACATGAACAGGAGCTGCTGCTCTGACAGCACCTGGGACAAAAATCTGGAAATATTTTTATCAAACCTGGAAATGTTTTTATTAAACCCGAAAATATTTTTATTAAACCTGGAAATATTTCATCAAACCTGGAAATATTTTTATTAAGCCTGGAAATATAAGCAAGGAATTTTTGGAAAAACTGAATTTAGGAGCCACTCTGCTTCCCCCAGCCCTGTAGCCAGCAAACAGCACCAACAATAAATCAGAATTTTTTCCTTTATTCCAGGAGAAATAAAAGAAGCACCAGGCCCCTTAAAAACCTCGTGAATCGTTTCCAAACTTTTATTTCTGGGTGATTTGAGGAAAGACACGGGTTAGTAATGGTTACATCACTCTGCTCCCCTGCTGTGCATCAGTCCCAAAGTCAGGAATTCCCCCTCTCCAAAGGGGTTGAAATTAAAAAAGAAAAAAGGCAAAAAAAAAAAAAAAAATTCAAATCCAGAAAATAAACAATCTCAATGGTTTTGTTATTTTTCTTTTTTTTTTTTTTTTTTGTATGTGGTTTTTTTTGTGTTTTGTGCAAATAAAGTAAAAATAAAGCCCAAGGTGCTGCTGGAAATTCCAAATCTCCCCCACGAGGACACAAAATCCTGGTTTAAGGCATTAATGAGTTTTTAGATTTATTTTTGTTCAGTTGTTGGAGATTTTTTTTTTTTTTCCCAGCAAAATTTTCCTCCCTCCCATCCCAGCATTTCCCACCAGGAAATCCCAATTTGGACCCCCCAGAAAATTGGGAATTTTGGCATCTCCAGCCACAGCAGAGCCCTCATCCCACACAGGGAATATTTATGGATTTTCCACAGGAATGGCACAGCTTGGGAATTATTATTATTATCATTTAAAAATCAAATAAATGAAATTTTACAAGTGGTTTTTCCATCGATTTTTCCCCTCTTGATTCCACCTTTGTTCAGAGCTCACCCTGAAAGGAGAAATTTGATTTTTCTGGCTCAAACTTTGGTGCCAAAAATCCCCATTTTAAAGGAGGCACTGGAAGGTGGGATAGAAATTTAGGGGGGAAAAAAAAAGCCAAATTCTGCCAAATTATTTAAATTCCCTCCAGAAACTTTAGAACTGGCCCTACATTTTTTTCCCTTTCTGGGAAAAAATACTTCAAATTCCCTCCAAAAAACTTCAGAACTGGCCCCAAATTTTTTTGCCTTTCTGGGGAAAAAAAATGATTTTAATTGCCCCAAACTCCCCATTCCCATTCCCATTGAAATTCCCATTCCTGCAGCATCCAGAGGAGAGTGGAAGACCCAAAAATCCAAGTCCAAGGTAAAAAAAAAATCCAAATTTTCTTCGTGGGAGAGGCTCCAGCACCAGCTCTGCATTCCCAGACTGGGAATCTCTGCAGGGCATGGGAGGAAAACATTTCAAAAAACCAAAATCTCAGGGAAATCTCCTGGTCCTTGTGGAGGAGGGAGAGAATTCCCAAGGTCTGGGAGGGGTCAGAACACAAAATGTGGGGATGAGGTTTCACAGCTGCTCCAAGAGGAAGAGGAGGAGGAGAAGAGCTGGAAAAATCCCCCAAAAAATTTTCTTTTTCCTCCTTTCCATCATCTCTGAGTCCAGCAGAGCCCCAGGTCCCTTCCAGTGTGGGGCATCCCTGATTTCAGCAGAGCTCCGTGGAGAAAAGCACTTTTCTGTTTCTTTTTTTTTTGTGTTTTTTTGTTGGTTTTTTGTTTTATATCCTTACACACATAAATTACAGTGAGAGGGAAGAAGGGGCAGCAGGAATTCAGGTGGAATTCAGAAGGTTTGGAAGAGCCTGAGGTGGAAATTCCCACCCTGGGAATCCGTGGAGGTCTCGCCAGCACCAGCAGCGTTTTTTTCCCCCCACAGGAAAATTGGGTTTTTTTGGGGAATCCCTTCCCTCCCCCCTCCCCAAAAAAAAAAAAAAAAACCACCAGGAGGGAAAATAAATGGGGGGAGGAGTGTGGATAACAACCTCAAAACCAAGAAGCTTCAAGTATGAAGGTGGATGCTGCAGTGGGAGAGTTCCTTGTGTTGCTTCTCGAGGTTTGCTCAGGCCGAGCCCCCAAAATAAAAACAAAAAAACAAAACAAAACAAAAAAAAAAAAAACAACCAAACAAACCGGGTTTCCTGCCCTCCCTGTCCCCTCCCCCAAAAATATAAAAAGCAATAAGTTTACAAAAATAGAAAATAATTGCAGCAGTAGGCGAGGGGCAGCAGGGCGGCGCTATTGGGAGGGGCAGAGCGAGATCCGAGGGCGGTTCAGCGCGTCCTGCGCCAGCAGCAGCTCCCGGCGCCCCACGCGCACGGCACGCATGCAGCCAATGAACCCTGTGCTGAATGCCTTGGGCAGCTGGGGGGGGACACTGGGCCTGTCCACACCACCTGGGGACACAGCAGAGACAGGGGATGGCACTGGGGACACAGCAGAGACACAGCAGGGACACAGCAGGGACAGGGGACAGGGCACAGACAGTCCCGCATGCAGCCAATGAACCCTGTGCTGAACGCCTTGGGCAGCTGGGGGGGGACACTGGGCCTGTCCACACCACCTGGGGACACAGCAGAGACAGGGGATGGCACTGGGGACACAGCAGGGACAGGGCATTGGGGACAGGGACAGCTCAGGGACAGGGGACAGGGCACAGACAGTCCCGCATGCAGCCAATGAACCCCGTGCTGAACGCCTTGGGCAGCTGGGGGGGGACACTGGGCCTGTCCACACCACCTGGGGAAGGGACAGGGACAGATCAGGGACAGGGGATGGCACTGGGGACACAGCAGGGACAGGGGATGGCACTGGGGACACAGCAGGGACAGGGGACAGGGGACTGGGGACAGGGGACAGACTGACTGGGAACAGCACAGTCAGGGAACAGCCATAGGGTCAGCTTGGGGACAGGGGAGAGGTGACAGCAGTGTCACTGTCACACAGCCTGGCCAGCAGTGTCACTGTCACTGTCACACAGCCTGCCCCAGCAGTGTCACTGTCGCTGTCACTGTCACTGTCACTCTCACTGTCACACAGCCTGCCCCAGCAGTGTCACTGTCACACAGCCTGCCCCAGCAGTGTCACTGTCACTGTCACTGTCACACAGCCTGCCCCAGCAGTGTCACTGTCACACAGCCTGCCCCAGCAGTGTCACTGTCACTGTCACTGTCACTGTCACTGTCACACAGTCTGGCCAGCAGTGTCACTGTCACTGTCACACAGCCTGGCCAGCAGTGTCACTGTCACTGTCACTGTCACTGTCACACAATCTGGCCAGCAGTGTCACTGTCACTGTCACACAGCCTGGCTCAGCAGTGTCACTGTCACTGTCACTGTCACTGTCACACAGCCTGCCCCAGCAGTGTCACTGTCACACAGCCTGGCCCAGCAGTGTCACTGTCACTGTCACTGTCACTGTCACTGTCACACAGCCTGCCCCAGCAGTGTCACTGTCACTGTCACACAGCCTGCCCCAGCAGTGTCACTGTCACACAGCCTGGCCCAGCAGTGTCACTGTCACTGTCACTGTCACTGTCACTGTCACTGTCACTGTCACACAGCCTGCCCAGCAGTGTCACTGTCACACAGCCTGGCCCAGCAGTGTCACTGTCACTGTCACTGTCACACAGCCTGCCCAGCAGTGTCACTGTCACACAGCCTGGCCAGCAGTGTCACTGTCACTGTCACTGTCACACAGCCTGCCCCAGCAGTGTCACTGTCACTGTCACTGTCACACAGCCTGCCCAGCAGTGTCACTGTCACACAGCCTGCCCCAGCAGTGTCACTGTCACTGTCACACAGTCTGGCCAGCAGTGTCACTGTCACTGTCACACAGCCTGCCCCAGCAGTGTCACTGTCACACAGTCTGGCCAGCAGTGTCACTGTCACTGTCACACAGCCTGGCTCAGCAGTGTCACTGTCACTGTCACTGTCACTGTCACACAGCCTGTCCCAGCAGTGTCACTGTCACTGTCACTGTCACACAGTCTGGCCAGCAGTGTCACTGTCACACAGCCTGGCCAGCAGTGTCACTGTCACTGTCACTGTCACACAGCCTGCCCAGCAGTGTCACTGTCACACAGCCTGGCCAGCAGTGTCACTGTCACTGTCACACAGCCTGCCCAGCAGTGTCACTGTCACTGTCACACAGCCTGCCCAGCAGTGTCACTGTCACTGTCACACAGCCTGGCCAGCAGTGTCACTGTCCCTCTGCCACCTCCCCAGACTCACCCAGCCACAGGGCCCCGTCCGTGTCCAGCTGGGTGGCCCCCAGGGGGGAGGAGCCAGTGATGGGGGCTTCGTTCCCGACCTGGAGGGACCCTTCCCTCTGCACCCTGCAGGGGGAAATGGCAACTGAGAGCAGCCCCAGGGCCAGCCCCGAGCTGGGCTGGGGAACAGCAGGGCAGGTTTTGGGATAAACTCCATCCCAATCCTGGGATACACACATGGGGTCTGTCCCCACCAAAAAAAACCCCAAAAACTGCACTAAAAATGGCCTTGGGAACCCCAAAATCTGCACTGAAACATCCCAAAATCTGCACTGAAACACCCCAAATCTGCACTGAAACACCCCAAATCTGCACTGAAACACACAAAATCTGCACTGAAACACCCCAAATCTGCACTGAAACACCCCAAAATCTGCACTGAAACATCCCAAATCTGCACTGAAACACACAAAATCTGCACTGAAACACCCCAAAATCTGCACTGAAACACCCCAAATCTGCACTGAAACACCCCAAAATCTGCACTGAAACATCCCAAAATCTGCACTGAAACACACAAAATCTGCACTGAAACACCCCAAAATCTGCACTGAAACACACAAAATCTGCACTGAAACACACAAAATCTGCACTGAAACACCCCAAAATCTGCACTGAAACATCCCAAAATCTGCACTGAAACACACAAAATCTGCACTGAAACACCCCAAAATCTGCACTGAAACACCCCAAATCTGCACTGAAACACACAAAATCTGCACTGAAACACCCCAAAATCTGCACTGAAACACACAAAATCTGCACTGAAACACCCCAAATCTGCACTGAAACACCCCAAAATCTGCACTGAAACACACAAAATCTGCACTGAAACATCCCAAATCTGCACTGAAACACCCCAAAATCTGCACTGAAACACCCCAAAATCTGCACTGAAACATCCCAAAATCTGCACTGAAACACCCCAAAATCTGCACTGAAACATCCCAAAATCTGCACTGAAACACACAAAATCTGCACTGAAACACCCCAAAATCTGCACTGAAACACACAAAATCTGCACTGAAACACCCCAAAATCTGCACTGAAACACACAAAATCTGCACTGAAACACCTCAAAATCTGCACTGAAACATCCAAATCTGCACTGAAACACCCCAAAATCTGCACTGAAACATCCCAAATCTGCACTGAAACACACAAAATCTGCACTGAAACATCCCAAAATCTGCACTGAAACACACAAAATCTGCACTGAAACACCCCAAATCTGCACTGAAACACCCCAAAATCTGCACTGAAACACACAAAATCTGCACTGAAACATCCCAAATCTGCACTGAAACACCCCAAAATCTGCACTGAAACACCCCAAAATCTGCACTGAAACACCCCAAAATCTGCACTGAAACATCCCAAAATCTGCACTGAAACATCCCAAAATCTGCACTGAAACACACAAAATCTGCACTGAAACACCCCAAAATCTGCACTGAAACACACAAAATCTGCACTGAAACACACAAAATCTGCACTGAAACACCCCAAAATCTGCACTGAAACATCCCAAAATCTGCACTGAAACACACAAAATCTGCACTGAAACACCCCAAAATCTGCACTGAAACACCCCAAATCTGCACTGAAACACACAAAATCTGCACTGAAACATCCCAAAATCTGCACTGAAACACACAAAATCTGCACTGAAACACCCCAAATCTGCACTGAAACACCCCAAAATCTGCACTGAAACACACAAAATCTGCACTGAAACATCTCAAATCTGCACTGAAACACCCCAAAATCTGCACTGAAACACCCCAAAATCTGCACTGAAACATCCCAAAATCTGCACTGAAACATCCCAAAATCTGCACTGAAACACCCCAAAATCTGCACTGAAACACACAAAATCTGCACTGAAACACCCCAAAATCTGCACTGAAACACACAAAATCTGCACTGAAACACCCCAAAATCTGCACTGAAACACACAAAATCTGCACTGAAACACCTCAAAATCTGCACTGAAACATCCAAATCTGCACTGAAACACCCCAAAATCTGCACTGAAACATCCCAAAATCTACAATGAAACACCCAAGAATTGCTCCAAACCTGACAAGACACCAGGGATCCCTGGCGAGGGAAAACCCGCAAAAACGCCGGGCAGCAATCCAACTTAAAATGGCCAAAAAAATAACCCAAAAACACCCCTAAAAACCTATTTTTTCAGTTCCCCCTCACCTGGAGGCCCTGATGTGCACCCACTGGTTGGTGTTGACGGGCAGGCTGGAGCGCAGGGTGACCCCCTTGGAGCCCAGGTCGTAGCTGGAGCGCTGCAGCCCCTTCCCACTCCACAGCGGGGAAAACCAGCCCAAAATGGCCAAAAAATCCCCAAAAATGACACTAAAAGTGGCCTTGGGAGCCCTAAAATTTGCACTGAAACGCCCCAAAGCTGCATTAAAACACCCAAAATCTGCACTGAAACACCCAAATATTCACTAAAACACACAAAAATTGCTCCAAACCTGACAAGACAGCAGGGATCCGTGGCGAGGGAGAACGCGCAAAAACGCCAGGCAGAAATCCTACTTAAAATGGCCAAAAAACCCCAAAAATTGCAGTAAAAATGAACTTGGGAACCCTAAAATCTGCACTGAAACACCGCAAATATTCACTAAAACACACAAAATCTGCACTGAAACACCCAAAAATTGCTCCAAACCTGACAAGACTCCAGGGATCCCTGGCGAGGGAAAACCCGCAAAAACGCCGGGCAGCAATCCAATTTAAAATGACCCAAAAAATAACCCGAAAACACCCCTAAAAACCTATTTTTTCAGTTCCCCCTCACCTGGAGGCCCTGATGTGCACCCACTGGTTGGTGTTGACGGGCAGGCTGGAGCGCAGGGTGACCCCCTTGGAGCCCAGGTCGTAGCTGAGCTGCACGAAGCCGTCGACGATGGCCAGGGCGATGTAATCCGAGCGCTGCAGCCCCTTCCCACTCCACAGCAGCAGCCCCTGCGTGGCCTCCGTCTTGATGCTCAGCTCAAAGTGGTTGGATTGCAGAGCTTTCTCACTGGGGGGGACAGGGGATGGAGCTGCTTCATCCTCCTCCTCCTCCCAGGGAGGTGGGTGGGATGAACTGCACAGTTGTGAGCGGCTGTTGGGCTTGGCGGGGCAGATTTTGGGGTAATTTTCATCTCTGCTGTCTTTGAGGGTCATAGATTTTGGGATAACCTCCATTCCATTCTTGGGATTCACCCATGGGGCCTATCCCCACTTGCTTCCTTAAAGGGTCACTGATTTTGGGATAATTTCCATCCCATTCCTGGGATTCACCCATGGGGTCTGTCTCCACCTGCTTCCTTAATGGGTCACAGATTTTGGGATAATTTCCATCTCATTTCTGGCATCAGGATACACCCGTGTATGTGCTGCCCTAAAGGGTCACAGATTTTGGGATAATTTCCATTCCATTCCTGGGATTCACCTGTGGGGTCTGTCCCCACCTGCTGCCCTTGAGGGTCACAGATTTTGGGATAATTTTCATCTCATTCCTGGGGTACACCTGTGGGAGTCTGTCCCCAACTGCTGCCCTAAAGGACTGCAGATTTTGGGATAATTTCCATCCCAGGATCCAGTTGGGATTTCCCCAGGATCCAGCTGCAGATTCCCTGTTTTTGTCCTCGTGGAGCACAAGGATCAATCCCTGCCAGCTGTGCCACAGCCTGGCACCCTGGAGACAGGGGCAGGAAGGGGATGGAGGCAACAAAACCTTTCCCAAGGAAGGGATGAAGCAAAAATGGGATTTTCCTCAGTTTGGAATCCCAGTTTCTGCCTCTGGAAAAGGCAGGAGGCTACAGACACACAGAGACAGGACAGGGACACACAGAGAGCTGCTCCCTCCCGGGGGACATCAGGGGTGGCACAGGGGACAGGGACAGGGCTCTGCTGTCACCCAGCCTGTCCCCCCCTCAGGGACAGAAACAGGGACAGGCAGGACACAGAACACAGGGACATGCAGAGGCACAGGCAGAGCACAGGACAGGCACAGCCTGGCACAGGGGACAGGCACAGCCTGGCACAGGGGATTGGCACAGCCTGGCACAGGGGATTGGCACAGCCTGGCACAGGGGACAGGCACAGCCTGGCACAGCCTGGCACAGGGGACTGGCACAGCCTGGCACAGGGGATTGGCACAGCCACAGCCTGGCACAGGGGACTGGCACAGCCTGGCACACTCACCTGGGCTCCGAGGGGAAATCCAGCACCTCATGACTTGGATGGGGAAAAAAGGGGAGCGAGCCATAAGCGCAGGGCAGCGAGGAGACCTTTCCTTTCCTTTCCTTTCCTTTCCTTTCCTTTCCTTTCCTTTCCTTTCCTTTCCTTTCCTTTCCTTTTCCTTTCCTTTCCTTTCCTTTCCTTTCCTTTCCTTTTCCTTCCTTTCCTTT
>NW_027635478.1:0-38354 GCF_903797595.1 Erithacus rubecula | reverse complement strand
AGCCTGAATTAGGAATGCTCCTCCTTGCTGGGATGGTGTTTGTCTTTCTTTAAACACAGTGTAACAAACCTCACAAAAATTGTCCCAGCAACTGACTTACAACGAAATTTCTAATGAGGAGGCCAAAAGGAGAAGACATGAGTTCAAAAAGAAAGGGACATCTCTCTTCATGTTGCATGGCCCTTATTTTCCTCATGTCCATTTATGTGCTGCTTCATCCAGAAAAGCCTCTTTCTTCAGGCCTCCTTTGCACTCTCTATGGGTCATTGCAGTCAGTTGTTTTTGTTGGCTGCTCAGGAAAATTCTCACTAAATAGAACCCCACATGTCCCACAGTTTTGTAGCCTAGTAAGGTCAAACATTTACAGTCCAAATTATATTTTAATCAATAATGGCCAACATTAAAAAAAGCAAGTTGCTCTAAGTAGTGCTTAGTGAATACATTTCTGAAAGTGTGCCCCCTCACTACTTCAAAACAAACTAAGCAAAGAAAAGAAATAATTTAAATTGTGGATTGATACAGTGTGCTGATAAGAGAACTAACCTGGAAAATTCTGGAATTAATGGCCTACCATGGAGGATATTCAGGTGCATGCTGTGCACAGGACAATTCTACTGCTCCACACTTTTGAGTAGTTCTCAGAAATATTTCTAATAAAAAACACATTGGTAATTCTTTGCAGATAACAAAACTGAGATCTGCAGATGCACACATGTGCAAGTTCTCTGTAATACAAGAAAACATACAGGAATTTGTGAACAGATGCTATTCCACCATTACTTGAAATTGCATTGCAGCATAACACCACCACAAAACCCAGCTATTCATCTTTGTGGATCACTGAACATTAACATTTCCCAAATATCTTTTCCAAGAGCATCTGTGCCCTGTAATTTTATGGCAACACAATGAAGAATATGACAGATTTAGTTTCATGCATCTTCCTAAATCTCATTTATTATCTGCAGTAATTAGACTATTGTTTACCTGCTCTATTTTTGTAGAGGATGTAATTGCAAAGTGAATTTAAAGCACGCTTGGCTTATCATTCTGCTGAAACCCAAACAGGCTTTCCTTTGCTAAAAATAGCTGAAATTCTTCTTTATGTAGCAAATTCAATCAAACTATGGAAACATAAATACCAGATTAAAATTTCTACATGTGCAAGAATACATATGTAAAATGAGCCCATGGAAATGGAAGTTATATCTTGTCAGTAAAAGGCAATATAAGATTTCAGTCTTACCACCAGCAACACTCTATTCCATAAGAGCAACCAGTGAAAGTGCTGAAATATTTGCTCTCTGTGATCATCTGTAACCAGGCAGGTGTTCTCACAGCGGTCTACAGCACCTGTCTCACTTTAATCATTTGGCTGATATTTCAAGAGGAGAAAAATATCTCTTGAAAAAGATCTGTATTTTGAGTGTATACCAAGCTAGAAAAGCTTGTGCCTTTAAAAACCACAACAAAATTAAACTTGATATAACCCAGCTGGAAAATTTAACAAGTCCCATTAGATCTCTACTGCTCTGTAGGTAGATGCTGCTACATTGCATCAGGAGTCTTCTGACTTTACTAGGGGAGAGAAATGCTCTATTGCTACTGAAATTCACTTTCTTTGAAGTCAGCAGGGTTAATGAGAGAAATATTTTCCCAAAGCCAGTGCTGCTGCTAACGATGCAGCAATGTGTGATCTGCACACATATTATGGGTTTGGAGGAGAGCTTGGTGCTGTGGGAAAGCTGAGAACACATTTGGGGTTTGCTCCTGAAAAGTCCTAAGCACAGCCACAGCAATTTCAGTGGAAGTTGAGAAGGATCACAGCCTTTACACAAAGGAAGGGCTTCCTGTAAGGCTTTCCTTGCCTCTGTTTGTTTAATCCCCAAATGCAGCATTTTTCTATGACATTTCTCTTCTGACATTAATTCTCCATCCTGGCACTTTCTTTAAGGAAAATGTTGGTTTGGTATGACAGGACTGGAGTCCTGAGTTCAAATCTCATGGCACTATGGATGGGTCACTTTCTTTTCATCAAATTATACCACAGTCATTTTAGAATTAATCTGATAGTGAGTTGCTGAGTCCATGGACATCCTTTGCATGGATATCTCAAGAGAACTGGGTCCTAAACCCTTTATTGATCTCCTGTAGGCATGCATATGCTGTTGGATGTATTCAAGAGCATGGAAATACCATTGCTAAATTGCTTTCAAGGCACTTTATTGCAGCAATTGTACTTGAGTCTATAATACCCAGATAAAAGGAAAAATAGAATAACCTCTAAATGGCCAAGGAAAGAATTACATTCATTACTGAGTGCTCTATGCAGCTCACTTAGAAATATGACTGGAGTTGCCACAGAGCATACCAAGACCTTCTTGAATTACTGTTCTTTCCAAGGACTTTGCAATGAACACATGATTAATCCCTCCTGTTGGAATTATAAAGTTTTAATTTGTTGCTTTTCTTAGTCAAATATAAAACTGGGGCAACTTCAGAAATAACTGGCTTTGCATGTAGCAAAAGCTGTATCTACTTTTGATGCCTTGTAATTATTTAATGGTTCACTTGTGTGGAATATTTTCTTTGCTACAGATCTGATAAAAAAGCACTTAGATATCAATATTTTTATAATATGTGTTTTAAAGGCAGGATAATTCTATGATACTTTTTTGCCTGACAGTAACAAAGTGTCCTTCAAATCTTATTTCTGAATATAAACTGAACCATGATTTTCAGGTCTTCTATTACTGTCCAGTAATATATTGCACAAAAGTTCTTCTTAATGAAATGTTTCTAAGTAGAAAAAAATTATTTGAAAGTATTCTTCCCCAATACACTTTGTACTATATAGTACAGGTGCACAACCCAATACTGCAGCCCACCCCCCCCCCCCCCCCCCCCCCCCGACAGAGCAAAAATCCTCAAGGTGGATTTTTGAGGTGATTCCCCAAATTCTGGGAGATTTTGAGGCCAAACCCCCCATTTTGGCTAAAACCACCTTATCACACGTGTATTTTGGGGGCTCCCTTTGCCATTTTTGAGGTGAAATTCCCCTTTTTTTCCCCAAATCCCCCTTAGGTTTTTTAAAATTTATTTTTATTTTTTAGGGTTCCCCCCTCCTCTAATTTTGAAAACCTCCCCAGAAAATTCCAAGTTAATTCCAAAAACTCCACACGGACATGGGGGAAGGTTCTGGTGGGGGTTAATAATTTTTGAGGAAGGGGGGGTCCCCAAAATTTTTGGGCTCCTCCCACACAGTCCTGGGTGTCCCTGGGGGGTCCCCAGGGGTCTCAGTGGCCTCCAGCATCTCCTTGAAACAGCACTTAAAAAACTGACCCAGGGAGGGAAACTCTGGGGGGAAGAACTGAAACAAAAAAAAAAGTAAAAATGAAAAAATCCCTCCCCCCATCCAAGAAAGGAAAAAAATCCTGAAAAAACTGGGAAAAAAACCCCGCCAGAACAAAACAAGACCAAAAACAAGGAAAAAAAACCAAAGAAACCACACAAACCCAAAAAAAGCCCCCAAAATCTCCAAATCCACCCAAAAACCCCTGAAAATTCACAAAAAACGCCTCTAAACCAATCCCCTCCAAAAATCCTGAAAAAATACCCAAAACACTAAAAACATAAAAAAGTATTTTTAAAATCCCTGAAGAATGCCATGAAAGAATCTTAAAAACATTCCACAAAATCCCACTTTAAACACACCCAAAAACGCCAAAGCCCCCCAAATGCTCCCCAAAAATATTATAAATCCTTGAAAAAAAACCTCAAAAACACCCACAAAATAGAAATAAAATCCTTTAAAATCCCAAAAAAACGTAAAAAAAATTGAACAAAAACTTGAAAAAATCCCTAAAAAATACCCCAAACCCACCTTACAAAGACAGTTATAGGGTAGGGTTGGCTGTGTAGGAGCATGCAGAGGAAGACAGAAGGAAAAGAAGGGAAAGAAGGATGGGGTGAGAAGTATAGAAAAAAAGAAAGAACCATAAACGAAAACACAAAGACAGCCCAGAGACCCCACCAGCAGCGTCGAGGAGCAAATGGCGCCGCTGGACTCTCCCCGCCGTTTAAATCGCCTCAGCCCCGCCCCGCGCATGCGCTCTGGGTCCCCGCGCACCTGTGCAGGCCCCGCCCCCGGGTCCCGCCCCGCCCGCGCGCTTTAATTGCGGCAGAGCCGCTCCCGCCCCGCTCTATCCGGGAATGCTCCTCCTGGGATGGGGCGGGATCCTCGCCCGGAGCGCTGCGCCGAGTCCAGCCCAGGGACTGCTCCCGGTGCTGCGTGGAGCCCGAGGTGCTCAGGTGGTACCGTGGGCCGGTTCTGGGTTTTGGCGGTGTCCGCTGGGGGTTCGGAGCGGTGCCGCCTCTCCCCGGGCCGGCAGGGTGCGGATCGCGGGATCGGGGCCGGGATCGGGACCGGGATCGCCGCGGGCAGCAGGAGCCGCCCCGGGACGGGCGCTGGGGCCGAGCCCGGCGCTGCCGCTCCTGCTCCGGCCGCAGCGTCCATGGGACTCCGGGCACGATCCCGCTGCGGCCGCGGGGAGCCGGGGCTGTGCCGGGAACCGCGCCCGGGAGAACGGCGGCGGAATCTCCTCGTGCAGGCGCTGGATCGTGGCTGGAACCGGCCGGGGCACGGGGAGCGCCGTGCCAACCCTGGGAGCCCCAAATCCCGCCGCTCCCGGTGCCCCCATCCCGCGGGGGTGCAAAGTCCCCGCAGTCCTCAGCGGAGAGCAGCGCCCGGCTCCCCCTTCCCCGTGTCCGCACAGCCCCGGGGCTCCTGCCCGCCGCTCCCCTGCGGAACGAGCGGGGCTGGATCACGGGAGGAGCCGCTCAGCCGGGGCCGGGCACGGTTCCACTCGGGCTGCTTCTCCAACACCTGCCAGCTGAGATGCTGCCCCTCCCCCTTGCTCTGCAACTCAAAAATGCTCTGCAATGGTAAAACCTCTTCTCTTAAAATTCAGCTGAGAACTTTCCTATTTATTTCCAGATTACAGACTGTATTTGGGTTGGGAGGGATCTTAAAAATGTGACTCTCAAGTACATGGTACATTTGAGAATTGAGCTCACAACCTTAGCATTACCAGGACCCTGCTCCAACTGACTGAGCTACTCTATGGGTTATGAGCATGAACCTCCCAAGGATGGGAATTCTTGGGGCACCATCAAGGGAACTGCAGCTCCTCTTCTGCTAAAGCTGCTTTACACACCAACCCCTGCCATGGCTGTAGGGTAGAACAGGCTGGTAACCAACATGACAGCACCAAACTCTTCCCATAACTCTGATTTTCCTGGCCTTTCTAGGATTTCCCCAGCACCTGTAAATTTGCTCTTGCAATGTCCCTTTGCATGGAGAAATGAGCAGAACACATCCTGAGGCTTCCCTTGCTGCATGACCAAAGTTCCTCTGGAGAGTGGCAGAGGGCATTTCCTGCAGGTGAGCGTTGTCAAAATGATGGCAGCTGCTGAAGCTGGGGCTGCTTTTGTGGCCCAGAGCTGCACAGAGGCCTCAGTGTCTCCTGCTCGTTGCCAGCAATGTTCCTTGGTGTTTGTGTGTGTCCCAGCTGCAGGGAATGTGGGGCAGGAGGAGGCTAGGAGCCCCTGAAAGGGACCCAGCAGCTCTTGTCCTTGGGCTCTGCAGGGGAGGGGCTGTGCCCAGCACATGTCCCGGGGATGGCGCTGGGGTGCCCGGCCAGCGCTGGCACGGACACGGCTCAAGGGCTGCCCGTGGCTCCTGGGCCAGGGGCTGCTCTGAACAGGCACCTGGAGATGCTTCAGCCTGGATACAGGCCACTGACAGCCCAAAAGCACCCCAAGGAACAGCTGGCATTTCCTGGTGATGGCAGCACGGGCTGCTTGCAGAGGGGCTCAGACAGCAATTCCTTGTTCCAGCCTCCCAGTGCTCCCATGCAGCTGCCAGGTATGTCCCAGCCACCCCAAATCCCTTCCCTTCCAGCCTGAGGCCATCACCCAGCAGCAGCATTAAAGCCAAGGCCATCTTCCCTCACAGATATTTAATCCCAGCATTAGCCTGCAGAGATGCCTTAACATCAAAGGTTTGGGTGGGATAAAGTTTTGTTTGGATGAAGGTGGATGTTTCCAGGGAGCCAGGTGGAAGTGCAGAAGGGATGGAAAGCTTTCACAGGTGGATCCCACTGGAGGCAGGGATGTGCATCCTTTCCTGAGGGAAAAGAACTCACAGTGGCCACTGCTGAAGCTCTGAAAGGAGCTGATGTCCTCCCATGGGCATGGGGGCTGCCTTGGCACGGGCTGGGAGCGCCTCTGGCCCCTGCCTTCTCCTGCTTGAACACATCACCTGGAGCCTGAGCTCAGGGGGGCTAAATCAGGTGAATTCCAGGCAACTCTGTCAAGTGCCCCTCAGGGACATGGGTGGGGCTGGGGAATGAAGGTTTAAATAGCAAATTCTTTGGAATATATGCCTGTCCCGATGCTGCTGAGCTTGCTTGGAAACTCTGCTGGTTCCTGGCACAGCTGGTATTCAAGCAGCAGCTCTGCATGGGAATATCCACCCTCCATGAGGCACTGTGAGGTTAGGGCAGTGGGAATTGACCAGGGAATTTGGGGCTATGGGATAATTCATGGGAACTAGCAAAGCTGTCAGTGAAACCCAAATCTGGGTAACGCACAGAGAACAATCATTGTGCTGCCCTGTCAGCTCAAGGCCCTGGGCTGGGAAGTTTTGGGAGTCAAACATACGGAATTATACAAATCCCTGACTCCGGGCTGTGATCACCCAGAGAGATAATCCAAGTCCCAAACAATTCTTCCACAGTCCAATCTGATGAAAAGTACCCTGTGCCTGCCTGGAGCTCTGACTTTGCTTTTCCTACCAGCTCCTGAGCAGTGTCAGGGCCACCACGAGGGCTTTAAAATCCAGATAAACCCCAAATCCCACACAGTGACTAATCCAAGTGAAGAACTGCATTGTTGTCTGCGGGATCTCTTTGTGTTCTCGGACGGTTCTTAGGGACAAACTCCAGAGCCCAGTATAAGCTGATGGTTACAGTAACAATTTATTACGCACACAGAGAGGGCGTGGGTATCAAGAAATCCTACCGAGGGCTGCCTGCAGCAGCCCAAAGTAGGACAGGAATTGGGAATGGGATATTGGGATAGAAAAAGGATAATGTAATGAAGGGAGGGAGGAAGAAAGAAATGAAAAGCAGAGGGTAAGTGTGAGGAGGAGAGAAAGGAGGATGAGGGGTTACGAGAGAGAGAGGGGGAGGGGGAGTGAGGAGCGAGTAAAGAGAAGGGAAATGAGGGAAGTAAGTAAGGTAAGAGAGGGAAAGAAGTACGAGAGGTAAGAGAGAGAGAAAAAAAAGAGCGATTTCCCGTTTACAACACTTTAAATTTCTTTCTACTATGAATATTTAAATTTCCGCTAACCAATCTAGTACAAAATACAAATTCTATAGCATTTACATACAGCCTATAGGAGTTTTCATATTACCATAGTGTGTTGTACTTTAACCTTTAACAAGGACTTTGACCCATTTATAGCAGGAGTCATTGTTTCATCAAGGAGGGGATTACCTAGCAGGACACTCCATTGTCTTCTAGTTACTTATTAACTAAAGCTTGGTGTCTCGAAAGTGGCTATTATTTCAACATCATTTTCAGAATTTATGCTTTAATATTTGTGGGGTTTCACCATTTCATTCTCCCCAACGTCTCCCCCGTTTTGTTCAACAACTAATACATTAGAAATTGCTTTGGTTATCATCTGTCGTGTACAATGTAGTATGCAGGGTACAAACACTCTAACTACAATTATTACTATTAGAATAAACAAACCTATTTTACAGAGTTCCTGTAGCCAAGAGGTAAGGTTCCAACCGTCAAACAAACTGTCTAACCAGGTAGGGGTATTTGTTGTGATTTGGTCAGCCAAATTTTTTAGATTTTGCAACTGTTTACGAATAGAAACAGAATGGTCTGATAAATTCATGCAACACAATCCTTGAAAATCCTCACAGCCATGTCCATGAGCTAGTAAAAGGAAATCTAGAGCAGCTCTGTTTTGTAAAGTGGCCTGTTTAACTGCTTCTTCATCTGTCAGTAAATCACTGATTGCAATTGAAGTGGCATTAACTTCTTTGCTGAGCCAACATCCCAATTTGTTTAATTGTTTCAGGGCAACTGAAGAACTTAGCTGAGGTAAATAGATGCTTGTGATAATTGATAGTCCAGAATTCCATGGATGAAAGTCACTATCACAGTTGCTTTCATAGTGATATCCTGTGGAGGATCTAATTTTTCTATTTTTCTTTTTGACCACCTCTTTAACACTGGGTGCAATTATTGTGAGCTGTCCTAGGGCACAAGGGCCACCCTCTATATATGCGGGTAAGCCCTGCCAGGCTCTGTCTCTGCAAATGAGCCAAATTCCCTTGGGAAATCGTATTGGAAGTTTGCTAAATCGACTTGCATGCAGCTCAGAGTATTTGAGAAGTTTAGTTGGATTACACCAAAAAATCACATTGCTATAAGCTGTGTGATATGGGATAACATTTAAATGAGGACTGTCTCCTTCCATGAGATCCAAGATGTAACAGCTGTCCATAGTTACTCAACCTAAGATTTCCAGCTCTTGGAGATCAGATTTGTCAACTTTAGAATTGTCAATATAAGTTTGATATTTTTGGCTGGGATCTGAAAGAGCATGAGGATCATGGTATGGCCAGTACCTCTCGAGAGTAACATTATCAGAACCTTTTGGGAAAGGTACTCCAACTAAACAGGTTGAAAAGGGTTTTTCAGGACTTGTGTTAGATAGGCAAATGGTATCAGAGCCTGCAGATTTGGCTAAATTAACCCAAATATTTGTCTTTGGTTGACTTTACAGGTAAAGCTTGACTACAAAAACTAAAAAAAAGAAAAATAACATGCATTCACACAA
Organism: Erithacus rubecula; assembly: GCF_903797595.1. Classification (NCBI taxonomy): domain Eukaryota; kingdom Metazoa; phylum Chordata; class Aves; order Passeriformes; family Muscicapidae; genus Erithacus; species Erithacus rubecula. Next base: position 29,428 of record NW_027635478.1, on the reverse strand, counting down.
TCGATACAACTCCATTCTTTTCCTGACCTGTTTCTGGCAGGTCGCTTTCTCCTGATGATTCTGCACAGTTCAGGTCTGGGTGCTTGCTTCCTGGCTTCTCGCAGGATCACTGGCTGCTGTGGAGGCTTCAGCAGGTTTTGATGCACAGTGGGACTTCACATTCTTTGCTGGCACCAATTTGAGTCCTGCATCTGTGGAAACACACACAAACCCCTTTCCCCATATTATGAGGTTGTATGGTCCCTCTATTCGTCCTGTTTCTAAGTTTTTAACCAAAACTGGGGGGTATTCTTTCAATTTTGCTTTTTTGTTATTCAAAACGTGTCTAGAAATAGGAGGATCTGGCTCTTCAGCTAAGCTGTTCAGAAAATTGTAGACATACAATGCTTTATTTAGCTTCCTTTGAGGTGAGGCCTGAGGATCTCCCCCTTTCTGTTGATCTAAAATGCATTTTAGAGTTTGATGTGTCCTTTCTATTGTTCCCTGACCTGTGGGCGAATGAGCAATGCCAAATGTATGGCGAATGCCCCAGTCATTTAAAAATGCAGCCAATTCATGTGAGGTATAAGAGGGACCATTATCAGTTTTGACCTCTTGGGGGATACCTAGATAAGAAAAGACTTGTGAAAAATGCTGGTAAACTTGCTCAGCCGTTGCCCCTGTATGCACAGAAGCAAAAATTGCATTTGAAAATGTATCCACAGAGACATGGATGTTTTTAAGCGTCCCAAAAGAGGGATACTTAGTAACATCTGTTTGCCATTCCTGCAAGCTCTCCAACCCTCTTGGGTTGGTGGCTCCTATAGCAGGAAGTGGCAGAACTAGCTGGCAGTCAGGGCAAGCTCGTACAATATTTTGTGCTTGCCTTAAGGTAATGTGAAAATCTCGTTTAATTGCCTGTGCATTTTGGTGAAAGAATGCATGGCTCAATTTTGCTTGTTCAATAGTGTTAGGCAGAGTTATTGCAGCAAGCACTGAGGTATCTTCCTCATCAGAGACAGCTGATGCCAATGCATCTGCTTGAGCATTTCCCTCTGCCATAAATCCTGGGAGGCCTGAATGGCCCTTATGTGGGAAATAAAATAAGGATTAGTTCTGTGAGATAGGGTTTGGTAAAGACAGGTAAGCCAAAGACATAACTTATCCACATCCTTTAGGACTGATCCCTCAATTCTCTTGACATTATTAGTGACATATGCTGAGTCAGTTATCAAGTTGAGAGGTTCTGGAAAGAGCTAACAAGCCCTTACAACTGCTGCTAACTCTACAATCTGAGGAGAACCTTCAACCTTTTGAACATCTTGTTCCCAAGCTTTTGTTTCCATATTTTGCCATGTAACTACTGAATTGTGCGTTTGCCCTGATCATCAGTAAAGACAGTAATTGCTTCTAAAGGTTCTTCACTGATCAGAGGTTTTTCTTTGTAGCATAATTTAGCTTTGATCATTTTGTGTGCCGGATAGTGAATGGAGCAAACGCCTGGAAAATCAAGCAAGGCATACAGCAAGTCTTCTGATTTTTGCATTGCCCACTCAAAATAAGTTTTATTCATGGGCAAATAGATAATTGCAAATTCACAACCTGCTATTGAAAGAAGCCTTGCTCTACCTTTGATGATGATCTGAGACATCATTTCTAAAGGTGTGAGGATTGTCTTTGGTGACCTGCAAGAAATGAAAACCCATTCAATCATTAACAAGGGATCTTTTTGAGAGGGGTCCCATTGAAAGATGAGACCACACAGTCTCAGCTCTTGTCCTAAAATTGCAAGGAAAAAGGGTTTATCTGGCATACAGCAGTGTGCCTGCCTGGTTCGCAGGGCTTCTGTTTGAGCTGCCAGTGCAGCAGTTTGTGATGTCTGTGCACTAAGAACCCTTTCAAGCTGTTCTGCGAGGGTTTTTCCCAATTCATTTGCTTGGATAGAAGCCACGTGCTGCGGACCTCCGATTTTATTGCAGGCATCTATCATTTCGGGCACTGCTGGTTTGTCCTTCACCATGGCTTTGATGGCCCTTTTACATTCTGTATTGGCATTATTTTCAATGATGTCTCTTATCATTATTGGGCGAGCGATGTCATCAGCACACTGCCTTTCAGAAGCCTGGGTTACTCTATCCACAAATGTGGTGAAAGGTTCAGCTGGGTCTTGGGTAATCAGGTTGTAGGACTTTTCAAAGACTCCTGCAGGCTGAACCTGCAGAAATGCCTTGCGTGCCATTTTCTTAATATCATCTAAGGCTGCTCTGGGAAGATTCACCTGATCTTCATTTTTGTCGTCGGGATGGTCACCAGATAACTTAGATATGGTCAGAGCACGCAGCTCTACATCCGTACTATCTCTGTAAGTTGCTAATATTTCTGTGAGCATCCTTTTCCACTTCAATTCCTATAGGAGATACTGTGAGTCAGTAAGCGTGACCATCGCGAGGTTTTTACAATCATTCGGTGTAAGTGTATGTCCATCCAGTGTACTTTTTAGCACCTGTTTAAAATAGGGTGATGCGATGCCATTATCCCTTAATGCTTTCCTTAATTCCTTAATCTCATGAGACGGAATGGGAGACCACCTCCTGGGACCACCGGGCTGGGGATTAAAGATGACAGGTAGTGCCATCACATTAAGGCATTCATCTTTACAAATGTCCTGTCTAATTTTTACCAGTCCATCAATACGGAAGCATCATAATATTTTTGTGGTTTTAAATCTGGCGGGGTTTGAGGATGCAGCGTCGCAGTTTGAAGCTGAGATGTCTTTTGCACGATAGGCAAAGTATTTGCACGTGTAAAATAGTTCCTTGTTTGTTCCATTATTAACGGGGGCGCTGTGGTGTCACCTCCCCCTCTGTCCTGTAGAAATGCATCTGAACTGGGTGGATTCGGCGGTAGGTGCGGTGTTACTGCTGGAGGCTCTCGGTGTAACGGGATGGTGGCTGTGGAGCCGTGTTGTTGAAACGCTGGGATATGCGCCACATTTAGGTCCGGCGTAGGGAAAGCTGCAGAGGGATACGTTTGAGGACAGGCACTGGGACCCAGGAGCGGGGTGGAGAGCGCAGGCGGCGCTGGTGAGCTCCGTGCATGTGCTGCGGTCGTGTCCGGAGCGGCGGAGCTCATCATGGCAGGCGGCTGCATGGCGGGCTGCGGGCGGCCGGCTCCGGCGAGTTGTAGGGAGGGTGGAGCAGTGCTGGCATAGGCGGGCAGTGGAGCTGTGTTCGGGGGACCAGCAACGGGAGTCGGGAGCGGGGCGGACTGCTCTGGACCAAGAGGGGCCGGGAAGGGCAGAGACACGCTGGCGGGCACGGACTGCGGCGCTGTCTGCGAGAGAGCCGTGTCCGCAGCGGGAGACAGAGACGGGGCTGCAGCGAGGGGCCGGATCAGAGACTCATCGGGTGGGGTGGGAGCTGCACACGCAGTCATGGCCAGGGCCATATGCGGTATAGGCTGACCGGAGGCTGCGGCACCGCTAGCGACACGGAATAGCCGCCGAGCAGCGGCAGCTTGGCCGCGGCCACGCTCCGGACGGGACTGTGCGAGCGGCGGCTCCACGGCCAGCGCGGCTGCGGAGCCATGGCCAAGGGGAAACGCTTTGCCGCAGGCGAGCTCCGGCGGCTGATTCACTGTCCGACAGGCTCCCCCCGGTGCGGGAAAGGGCACCGTCCCCGGGGGCGCCTGCATGGAGTGAAATGGTGCGGTCTGGCTGGCCGGGGCTGGGGATTGCAGCAGGGGTGTGTTTATCAAAGCCGTGGACACAGCAGAGTGCTGGGCATGTAACGCGCCGGGCACAATGGGCTCCACGTGCGTAATGGCGGCGGCGCCTGGCGGTGGGGGGGGCAGGGGAAGCCATGGACAGGGGGGAGGAGGGCAGGGGCGGCGCGGCAGCAGCAGCAAGCAGCGCGGTCGCGACGGGGCAGGGGCGGGCAGGCACGCAGGGGCGGGGTCGGTACGCGGCTGCACGGGGGCTGGGAGTCGGGACAGGGACGGCTGCGGGCACCGAGGGGGCGAGGCCAGGACGCGGCAGGCAGAAACGTAAGGACAGCATCTGAGGCGGCGGGATCGGGGGGATGAGGGGGGAAGCCAGCGGCAGGGCAAACGCAAGGGGTCCGGGAGCCGCGGGAGGGGCAGAGACAGGCGGGAGGGACGGGGCCAGGGACGGGTGTGGACACCGAGGGGGCAGGCACAGGAGCGGCAGATGGCACGGAGGAAGGGGCGGTGGGAGCAGCGGGTCGGGTCACAGGATCAGGGGTAGGGGGAGCGGGGTCCGGAATGGCAGGAGGGGAGGGTGCAGTGGCAGGGGTCTGCGGGAGCGGGGATGTCGGGGCTGCGGGGTCCGGGAGGAAGATGGAAGGCTCATCGCAGCGCGAACTGGCGATCGTGGGGGTGCAGCAGCCACAGGTGGCTGGTCAAGCAGGGCGGACGCAGTGGGCTGACCCTTTCTGGCAAAGAGCTGGACCAACACCCTGCAGGCTGGAACTAGCTCCGCAGCTGCCATATACCGGCGGGAAATATCATTAAAAAGCTTAGTACCAACCGTGTCCCAAAAGTTCCTAGTAAAAACTGCAGAGTGGTCTGTGTTCGGAAAATTAACTAGGGTCCACTCTAGGAGGTTTTTTAGCTCCTGCTTAGGCAATCAATATGACTAGAGCCTAATAAATGCTTTAGTTGCTCATAAAGAGCTCTCTCGTGTGCAGAGTGCGTCTGTCCCGTTATTGGTTTAATATACTAGCCTCGGTAATCGCAGATACAGCGTCCAGTGTCCGGCCCTCCTCAGAGACGCTGGCCAGGCAGTGTCGCGGCGCGGGGCGCGCTGTGCTCCCGGTCCCTTCCTCTGAGCTGTGCCTCAGGTGCCGCTGTGCAGCTGCCAAGCGCACTCGGGGACCTCCCTGTCTCCAGACTTAGAGCGATAGCCCAGGCGGGGCCAAGCAGCGCCGGACCGTGCTCTGTGCACAAGGCAAACTCCCGCTGAGCTGCGGGGAGCGCCCTGGCAGCGCCCTCGAAGAGCTCAGGCACCACCGGCCAGCGGCAGCGTCGGAACCCCGAGGCCATCAGGCAAATCCGGCCAGAGCTCGGCTCCCCTCACTCGGCGCTTGCCTTGATAGAATGAGTTTAAAGAGCTCCGGCCCAGAACGCTGTCAAACAACGGAAAGCCGTGCTCACGAAAATCAAGGAAGTAATTAAAAGTAGGTCTAATTACCGTCCATAGAAAAACGTCCCACAGCGAAGAGGGTGAAGTAGCTGGCCCTGAACACGTTGGGCACCAAACTGTGGGACCGGGGGGTTTCTGGACGGCCGTGGGACAGACTCAGGAGCTTATTATTTGCTGTTCTTCAGGGTTGTATTTTATTATAGGACGTGGGTATAAGAGAGAGCTTAGAGAAAAGTTAGAGAGTAGAGGCAATAAGAGTGGAGAGGAGGAGTGGGGAGGGAAGAGAGGAGAAGCAGGAGCAGACAAGAAGTAGAAGAGAGCAGGGAGAAGTAGAAGGATTTTCCATTTGCAGTACAATAAGTATTATTCCATAATGAATATTCTGAATTCCAATAACCAATCTAATACAATATACTAATTTCCTAATATTTGCATGCAACCTATAGGAACAACTAAATTACCATGTTTTGTGGCTTTACCCTTATCTTGAGATCTTTCCTGCCAGGCTTGGGACAGGATGTCTGTTGGTTCTTTGGCATGTATTGTATTTGGTTTTATCTAAACAAAGGAAGAGGCCTCAAACTTTAACATAACTATTTTCAGCATCTATGTCAAATACTGCTAACATCTCTATTTCATCTGTTGTTTCAGAACTGCTTGCTAGGCATTTATAAGTCTTTGCTATTCCTTCACCATCATGTAGGCAGAGATAGCAGAGATTGCATGCAGTGAATCCTGTGGCTGGTTGCGGCACCCGCAGCGGGTGGTGAGCACGGGCAGCTGCCGGGATCTTTGGGGCTCGGAGGAGCCGCAGGCGGGCGCTGCGAGCGGCTCCTCTGGGGCAGGATTTTGTCCCAGTGCGGGGCAATTGCCGCGGGCTGGGCGGGCTGGGGCCGCTGCCGAGCGCCGCCGCCTTTCCCCGGGAGCCCCCGGGCAGAGCTCTGTGCTCGGGGCCAAGGGCCGGGCGCCCGCTCGGCGGCTCCGAGCCGGCAGAGTTTTGGGGGTGCCGCTGTTGGGCCGGCACAGCCCCGGCGCTGGGCCGGGGGATGCGTGGGACCCTCCCGCGCTGGGGTTGGGCTGCCCGGCTCAGGCGCTGCATTGTCAGCCCGGAGCCGCCTGGCGATCGCCCGGCACCGGCGGGGCTGGGGCTCGGCACAGCGGAGAAGGGCGGCACCGGAGCCGGGGGACCCTCTGCGGCCTGCGGGGGACAACGGCCCCATAAGGGGGACCCCCGGCACCCTGGAACGGGGAGCCCGGACTGGGGAACCCCGGCAGCCTGGAGATGTTGGGACCATGGACAAGGGAGACCCAGGGTGTGAAAACACGGTTCACTGCTTTGGGAGAATTAAAAGGTTTAATAAGAAGAAAATAAGAGACATACATACAGCAAAGGGTTCAAACGGGCCAGGTGCTTGGCATGCTGCCCAGAGCACACCGCTGCTTCGGGAACACACACCATTAAATAGGTTTTACAATCCATCCCTTTGTTACATATTCATAGACCTCATGCATAGTCAGCTGTTTCTGGGAACTGTTTAGCATGGCCACTCCTTGGGTCCGCCTTTTTAGAGCATGCATGTTTCTTGGCTTGTGGTTTTATTCTTCTCCTTCTCCCTTTTAATTTGGGTAGTGGTCCCAGCCGGTGAGTGTTGATAATTGTCTTGTCAGCTGCAGGGTCCCCATCACATGTTCATGGGCTGTTATCTTTGACTAAGCGGGTAGTTTAAGCATACTATCTCTAAAAACTTATGTCTGACTTTTACTATTAACCAAGACTATATCCATATAGAAATGCTATTTTAACATTATACATATAGCATTTATCCCAATACTTGCAAAGAGCCAACAACATGTCATGCATTTATAACATTTTGCTGTTTCTCCCAAAGCAGGATTTTTCGTTCCAAAGCTGTGGGTGAATGGGGAGAGAAGGAAAAGCCCCAGAGATCCCTCATGAGGAGGAGCTGCAAACCCAACCCAGGGAGCTGCGAGGAGAAAAGACCCTCCCTGAGCCAGGGAGGCGGCCGGAGATCCAGGCAGAGCTCAGAGCTGGTGGAGAAGCCTCATGGAGGGGAGAAGCCCCACAAGTGCTTGGAATGTGGGAAGGGTTTCAGCTACAGGTCCAAGCTGATCCGGCACCAGAGCATCCACAATGGGGAACGTCCCTACGAGTGTGGGAAATGTGGGAAGAGCTTCAGAGACAGCTCCATTCTCTTACAGCAGCAGGGAGTCCACACTGGGGAATGGCCCTACACCTGCTTGGAATGCGGGAAGAGCTTTGGGAACAGCTCCACCCTGAGACACCAATAGCACATCCACACTGGGGAGAGGCCCTACGAGTGTCCTGTGTGTGGGAAGAGGTTTCAGACCAGCTCCCATCTCCTCCTACATGGGCAGATTCACACAGAGGAGCGGCCCTTGCGCTGCCCCGGCTGTGGGAAGGGATTCAAGCACAACTCCACCCTCACTGCCCACTGGCACATCCACATTGGGGAGAGACCCTACGAGTGTCCTGAGTGTGGGAAGAGCTTCTCACAAAGCTCAGCCTTGTCCCGACACCAACGGAGCCACCACTGAGGGAAGCCCTGTGAGTGCCCCGAGTGTGGGAAGAGCTTCGTGCTCTGCTCCAGCTCCATCCCCCATGGGAGGATCGGTGTTGGATGATCCCCAGTGACCCCCGTTGGGCAGAGCCCTGGTGATCCGTGCTCCTGGTGATCCGTGTTGGGGAGACACCTGGGTGGGGGGGCTCTGCATCATCCTGTCTCCCTGTGGGCACTTGGGTGGACGCAGGGACAGGAACATCCATTGGAACACAAACCAACATTGGGAATTCCTTGTGGAGAGTGTTCTCTGTATCTTCTGTGTTCAATCCTATTTTCTGGTGGCATCCAGGAGTACTGAATGGTCTTGGAGGTCTTTTCCCATGTGGTGGTTTGTAAAGATTTCCTGAAATATTTTACCTACTGAGCCCTAAACAGTCTCCCTTGTGTCTGACAAGAAGCAGTCAGTGTTGGATTAGCACATTTTTCAGCAATAAGCAAATTTATATATCTTTGTGAAACACACATGTAACGACAAAAGGCCTTGGGAAAGTTCTCTTTCCCTTCTGGCCTCTCACAGAGTAACACCAGCCCAGGCCCCTCCAAGCAGCCCGGGCAGGGGCAGACGGGCTCTGACTCAGAGCTCAGGAAGCTGCCGGGCCCCGTTTTCAAGCAGGGACCCCGATATCCAGGGAAAGGGAAGGACAGGCCCGTTGCTGCCATCCCTGCCCCGGCATGGCCGGGGCTCAGCAGAACCCTGCCCTGCCCCGGCCCGGAGCGGCTCCGAACGGCCGGGCTCGCCCCGCTGCCCCCGGGGCTGGGGGAAAAACAACCAAGCCCCGTTCTGGCAAGGACCCACAGCCTTGTCTGCTGGGCAGGGTGGAGGAAGAACCCCCGGCCCGCGGCTGTAACTGAGTGCAGCGGGCGCTGGAGAACAGCCATTAATCCAGAAACTCATCACCGCTCCTCTGGCTAAACCCTACAGTCCTCACCAGCCCAGCGTGGCCTTGAAAGACTCTTTATTGTAAATAGCTCCAACCGCCCCACCTGGAAAATATCACAAAACCCTCTGCTGCCTGGGCAAGGTATTAACTCTTTCAGTGCCTAAAATATACCTCTACAGGTACTTTATTGTCTCTCCTAAATTTAAAAAATCCAAAACAACAAAAACTAAAATAGTAATACACACAGAAACAAGATAAAAACACCTTAATCAAACAAAAAGAAAAGTCAAATCCCAAATAGAGGAAGAAGAAAAGTCATGAAATAAAATTTCTCTTTTTTTAAACTATGGAGAAAAAACTCTTGTTTCCCTATAACATATCAAAATGTTGTGAAGTGAATATGACTGTTCTAAATGTAAATATAAACAAAAGCATTCATATTACAGTAAACAAATGTAAAAATTGCTGTTACCTGCTCAGTTTAAATAATAAAATAATCCCTTTCAGTTTCCCCCCAAAAAAAGAAAAAAAAAAAACTTATGCTCTCAAAAAAATAGTAAACTTTTGTTTAAAAATATAATCCTTAAAGTGTGCCTCATAAATTAATATAGTCCACAAAAAAAAAAGGTATGAGATTAACTGTTAGACTAAAAAAAGGGTTTTTACATAGCAATCAGATTTCCATTCTCCTGGGAACAACAAAACCACAGGAAAACTATTTCTTGTGAAGAAATCTTCATAGACTGAAAAAAAAGTCTCCTCTTACTAGTAAATTAGTAAAAAACTATTTTAAAGATGGCAAACAAACTGAGTTGGTTTTTGTATGTTTTCAGTATTAAAAAAAAAAGTGTGTGGAGGAAAACATGTATTCTAAAGCTTTATTCTAAATTAAGTTTTCTTATACATTTTAGTGATAAAATTACTCTTTATACCATTTAAAGTTAAACCTGTTTTTTGCCTTCTTGCAAATCCTATCTCACAACAAAAAATGTTTAGATTAATAAACTAAATCCAACCTCAGCTATTCCATTATTTAGATTTCCTATTCCCCAAGGGTGTCTTCCACAGGCAAATGCTTATTAACTGGGGTAAAGACCAAGATTTTGGCGACAGTGAGGTAGAAACATCTCCAAAAATGGTTCTTCCCTCCCAGCTGAGCATGCGGATCCTCCGCTTGCACAGACACATGTTGCAGTGTGCTTCTGGTTAATGGTGTGTTCTGTTATTGCCCAAGTTCATGGTTTAGTCCAAAATTATACCCTCCCACCCTCCTTGTCCATCTGTCCTGAATTACCTGTCAATGTTGTTTTGTGCCAACCCCCTGCTTGCAATTCCCCTTTGGAAATCCCCTAAAACTGGACATCTCATCAGTCCATGGTAACCCAGTTTTCCCCCCTACCTCCCTCATTGGACAATGCCTTTGTGAGCCCTTACCCTTTATCCCTCCTCAGCATTTCTTCAATTTGTACCTTCCCCTTAAACCTCCCCCATATTTATGTTGTTGCAGCTTCACCATTTTTGTCTTTTGCCCCACAGATTCCCCAGAGTAAGGAATCCTTTTTATCCTATGCAAAAGACCTTCCCCTCCTCCTTGTCCCCCTCAAATGCAATCTGAGAGCCAAAAGGCCATGGAGCAATGGCTGGAGCCACGTCTAAGGCTTCCTGTTCCGTGAGTGTGACCCACTCTAGGCATGGGGCCCTAGTGGCAAAGTGAGTGCGGCACTGGCTGTTGTGACAGTGCCCTGCCTCTGGTCTCACTTGGGTTTCTGACTGGGTCTGAGGCAGGGGCTGCCATTCCTCACTTGTGGGGAGACCAGAGCCCCCAGACCCTCACCCAGCGTGCAGGCACTGCCTGGCAGCACTCCGTCCACTGGCACGGTCGCGCTCTGAGTCTCGGCCACTGCGCCACTGCTGCTGCTGCTGCTGCTGCTTCATTTGCTTTTAGCACACCCAAGCTCACTGTTAGGCCACGATGGCCTCCAGTTCTGCCCTCTTCCCATCCCTGTGTGGGGATGGAGCACTGCTGTGATTTCAGGAAGCTCTTTGTGAACACTTCCAGCATTGCAAGCTCCTTTGTCCTATATGGATGCTTGCCAGGGAATCCCTTAAGTCTGGGCTCAGAGCATACTCAAGCTGGCTCTTCTAAAACCCAGGTTCCTTGTCTCCTTCAGCGTGCTCAGCACGGCTTTTAACCCCACAGTGTTGTGCAAGGGACCTGCACGACAGGGATCTTTGCAGCCTGAGCTGCCCTTGTTCCTCTCTGTCCGTGCACAGAGAATGGCAGCAGGGCTCTGTGTGTCCCAGGGCTCATGTTTGGTGCCGCTCAGTCTCCACAGAGATGTGGGTAAAGTGAAAAAAAAAAACTTTATGAAGGGAAGGCAAAGCGAAGGGGTGAGCTGGGAGGCAAAACAGGAGATGGGCAGGGTCTGAGGAATGGAGGGAGGGAGCTGCCAACAGGGAGGGAGACGGCAGGAGCTCCTGGAGCTTGCCACAGGCTCAGCTGTGAGCAGCGAGTGCTGTGCCTGGAGCTGCAGCTGGTCCCGTCTGCTCTGCAGCTGGTCCCATCTTCAATGGGCAGGTCGCCGAAGGACAGGGGTTCTTCTGATCCAGCACACGAAGTTCGGCAGATCTTCTGTTGAACTGCAGCTGGATAACCTGCCTCATAAAGCAGGGGCTCTTGTCCTCCTTCAGGGCTTGAAGGGCTGCGAGAGAGAGAAGCAGAACCACAGTCAGAGGCCGGACTGTGGGAATCCAAGGAAACCTTCCTGCCAGGGCCATCCCACCCGGCTCCTGCCATGGCCACGAAGGAGCAGGAGACCAGGGCACGGGCCAGAAGGTGCTGGCCATGGATCCCCCGTGTCCCTGAGAGCTCTCCGTGCACGGCCTGGACCGGGCAGAGCCCTCCGCAGCCGGGCAGCGATTGCAGCTCTGTGCCCGGCATTTGCAGCTGCCCCTGGCGGCCCCGCTGCCACGAGGGCAGCTGCCCTCACTCACCCTCGCTGAGGACCTGCAGCTCCTCCTTGTGTCCCCTCAGGAGCGTTCCGGCGAGCCCTGGCAACACAGAGCCCGTGTCGGCCCCAGCGGCACAGCTGCCCCCCAGGGGCGCTGCCAGCCCTGCGGCCACACGGCCTCGTCCCCCGGGCAGGGCTCAGCCCGGGCCCCTGGCGCATCGTGCCGCCCCAGGGCACGGCTGCGGGAGGGCGGCGGCAGCGCCAAGGGCAGGCGGGGCTGCACCGCGCCGGGCCCGGCTCCCGCTGCCAAGGCAGCAGCCGGGCCGGAGGCGGGGAGGGACGGCGGGCTGGCGGCTCACCGATGAGCCTGAGGGCCGCCTGTCGCAGGCGCGGCTGCGGGCTCTGCAGGCACGGCAGGGCCCAGCGCAGGTGCTCGGCCGCTCGGCTCTCGTCCTGTAGCAGCTGCGGAGAGCGCCAGGAGGGAAAGCTCGGCGCGGGCTCTGCCCCTCGGCCAGGTGCTCCCTGCGCCCAGCCCCGGCCTCCCCGGCCTGCACAGCCCCGAGGGACAGCCGGGCCGGGACTCCGAGGGCACCCGTTCGGGGCTGGAGGAGCCCGGCCGAGAGCCCACGCGGCCCAGCGAAGGGAGCAGCCCCTGTGTAGGGCGCAGGCTGCGGCTGCCCTGGCTGCTACGCTGGGCAGGGCCACAGCTGCCGGCCCCGCACGCTGAGCTCCGGGGGCAGGGGACTTCTCCAGCCTGCGGCTGGGGCTTCCAGGCTGGCCTTACCAGGCACTTGGCGACCTTCATGCGCCACGGCTGGCTCAGCAGCTCCTCCAGATCCCTCCTCCCCAGGAAGCGTGCTGCGCTAAGCAGGGTTTCGCCAGAGGCCTGAAGAGCAGTAGAGAGCCGGAGGTGGCACCAGAGCCCGGGGCATGGGACCCACATCCCTGGGCCAAAGCCAGGGCGAGCCTGGAGCACACGAGGCGCCAGGGGAAGAGGCAGCCAAGCCCCTGCTGGGGATGCAGCAGCATGGCACAAAACCTCACCTTCGCCACGCACCGGTTCTCGTTATGCCAGTGCAAGAAGAGGGGAAGCAGGCTCTGGCTCACGGTTCTGGTGAGAGCCTTTTTCCCCTCTTCCACTACCAGCTCCATCACCTTGCTGAAGAGCTGGATGGAGAGCAGCTGCACGTGGCTGTTGTCCTGGAGGAAAGGAGAAGAGCTCAGCAACGACTAGTCCAGGCCCAGTGGGGCAAAGGCCCAAAACTGCCCACGGCACAAAGTTCCTGGGCAGTCTCCAGTGCTTGTGGGCACAGAACCTTACATTCTCAAAGTGTGGGAGGAGTGGCTCAGCCAGCTTCTGGGCAGTGGCGCTGGGTATCTTTAGGTCTTTCTCCTGGAGCATATAGGCTAGCACAGAGAGGGTCATCCACACCATCTCTCCATCCGGATCACCCAGCTGCTCCACCAGGTGTTGGTAGACGCCGCGTAATCCTCCGCTCTGTGTGCAACACAAAGCTGTGCTGTGAAGCCCTGGAGGGCTGCAGCACCAACAGGGCCCTGGCCCTGCAACCCCACGCAGCTGCCTCAGGGCCCAGAGGCCAGAGGCCTGTGCCAAGGCACTGGGGCAGCTGAAGCGGGAGGCAGAGAGCTGGGAGCAGCTGCCTCAGCTGCCGAATCCCAGGCAAGCCCAAGGGGCTGCGTTGCCCAGCCCCCTGCTGCCAGCACGGCTTCAGCCACTGCCCCCTTCTCACCAGCGAGGGCTCCTTGCTGAGCACCACGAGGCCTCTGAGCTCCAGGCGCAGCCTGTCCCTGCTCTCGCTCGGCAGGTGCCTGGACATGACCGACAGGGCACTGTGCCCGTGTTGGCTCAAGTCCAGGCACTGCAGGACCTGAAAGGCACAGGGCAGTGACAGGGACCCGGCCGCTGGGAGTGCAGAACTGCCCAGGGCCTGGCCCAGGCGGCAGCACCGGGCGTGCACCGTGCCAGGCGGCTGCGGCTCCCAGAGCCAGAGAGCTGGGAGGCAGCTCAGCCAGGCAGCGCTGGCCCTCAGGCTCACCTCCACAAAGAACGCCAGGGCCGGCAGATCCCAGCGCGGCTGCCCCCCGATGAGCAGGCTGAGCAGGTGCCTGGCGATGCCGCAACACAAGGGGCTCGAGCCACGGCGCATCTCCCTGGCAGGGGGAGAAAGGCACCAAAGCCCTGAGCCGGGCGGGCAAACCTCTCCCAGGACTGACTCACAGAGGTGTGGGACCTTTGCCCAGCACCCTGTGAGGGGACGTGGGCTCTTTGGGAGGCAGCTGCTCCTGGGAGCCCTCCTCTCCCAGCCTTTTCCAGGCTGCTCGGCCGTCCCTCGGTGCCAAGGCCCTCTGCCCACGACCACGGGGAGCGTGTGGGGCACTCCGGGCACAGGGCACCAATGCTGGCAGCGGGGAGAAGGGAGACTCACCTGGCCAGCAGCCCCACTGCATAGTGCTGGGTCTTGGCACAGAGCAGGGTGTCCCAGACCCGCCTGCGCTCCAGAGCCACCAGCTTCTTATCACAGCCCAGTAGGCAGAGCAGAGCCTTCATGGTCTGCACTGCAAACCTGTGGCCAGAGCAAAGGCCAGGTCACGCTGGGAGCAGTGACCCTGGCCACAAGGGCATGGGAAGGACAGGGTGACTGGGACCTGTTGGGCTTGATGGGAAGGCGGTGTTCCTCCCGGCACGCTGTCCAGAAGTTCTCAACCTCCTGTGGCATCTGCTCTGTGGTGCTGAAAATTTGGAATAGCAGAGCCACAAAGACACGGGCAGAATATGCAATCATTGTGTGGTGCCACTCGGGCATGTGGACAGTCACCCAGAGCACCAGAGTTGCCTGCAAAAGACAGAGCAGCCCGAGGCAGTGCTCAGTGCCGAGGTGTCCGTGTGGCAGAGCCCCAGGGGAGACGCAGGGGGAGCACCCGGCCTGCTGCCCCTGAGCCTGTCCCTAGCCCAGCCTTCAGCCCAGTGCCCGAGGCTGGGAGCTGCAGGGCACTGGGCAGAGCATGGAGAGCTGCTGGAGAGGGGACCTGGAGGGCAAGCAAAGGCCAGTGTCAGAAACTCACTGCCAGTGCAAAGATGGCCTCGTTGTCCTCTTTGATGAAGAACATGCTGTATACTGGCCTGTCTTCCATCACAAAGAGCAGCTCTGGAAGCACCTTCTGCACTGCTGGTCCCGATGAGCCGATGGTTTTCCACATCAAGGCTGCAGCTCTGTGGGACCAGAGCTGTGCATCAGTACCAAGCCCCATGCAGCTGAGTGGGGCCAGGTGACAAAGCCCCCGTGCCCTGAGGGGCAGGGAGGGAGCATGGCAGAAGGATCAGCAAACAGGATGGCTCAAGGGGCCCAGAGCTCTCTGCCTGTCTGGCAGACCCCACTGGACAGGCTGTGCAGGGCAATGGCCCTACAGGCCAGTGAAGCCTGAGCTCTCAGGGCACCTGTGCCGCATACCTGTCACACAATGGGGCACAGCGCAGGAGGCTCATCACCACATTAGCTGGGTGTTCTTCAGCCAGCCTCAGGAGGTCATTTTGCAGCCTGGCATCCACAGTTCCACAGGACACGAGTCTCTGATGAATGTCCCTCACCCTGTGTGGCACCTGGAGGGGGCACAGGGAAGATTTGGAGTGCTGTCCATGGGAGCCTCTGGCCCCGCTCACTCACCAGATCGCCCCAGGGCCGGATGCGCTTGATGGCCACCTGTGAGCCAAGGGGCAGCAGCGGGCTGAGCTCGCCGCCTGGCACGCCGCGCTCCAACCTCCCCTTCATCGTCTTCTTCTTCCTCCTCCTCCTCCTCCCTCTTTCTCCCTCCTCCTCTGCCCCTGCCACTCACCGTGGTGCCGTCCGTGAGCCGGGTGACCGGGATGACGCTGCCGAAGCCGCCGCTGTCCAGCAGCGAATCCATCCGGAACCGCTCCTGCAACGCCTCCTGCGACTCCCCTGCGGGCGACACGCGGCTGTCAGCGCTCGGCCCGGGGCCAGACACGGCCCCCGAGCGCCCCCCGAGCGTCCTGGGCCGGGCATCCCCACCCGCCCCAGGCCCTGGCGGAGCTCGGGCTGAAGGAGCCGCAGCGGGGGCTGCAGGAGCGGCCGCGCCGTGTGTGCCCTCTGCAAGCCCCGGGAGGAGCCGGGGCTGGGGCTGGAGCTGGGGCTGGGGCTGGGGATGGGACTGGGGATGGGGCTCGGGCTGGGACTGGGGCTGGGGCTGGGGCTGGGACAAGCGATGCCAAAGAGAAGTGATGCCCAGCCAACAGCGCCACAGCCAGGACAGCGAGAGCCGGGCGGAGGCGAGACCGGGGGAGGATTGGCGGGATCGGGGGCGGCGATGGGGCAGGGGCAGCCCCGCCCGGGGCCGGGGGCGGGCTCGGAACATGGCCCAGAACAAGAAGAGGGGAGAAGGGAAAAGAGGGAGAGGGTCGGGGAAAGCGACTCCGAGGAAGAGAAGGAACAAGAGATCCAGAGGATCTGTAGATTCGCTGCCGCTGCTGTCGCTGCTGCTGCTGCTGCCGCTGCTGCTGCCGCTGCTGCTGCCGCTGTTGCTGCTGCCGCTGCTGCTGCTGTCGCTGCTGCTGCTGCTGCCGCTGCTGCCGCTGCTGCTGCTGCTGCCGCCGCTGCTGCTGCCGCTGCTGTCGCTGCTGCCGCTGCTGTCGCTGCTGCCGCTGCTGCCGCTGCTGCTGCTGTCGCTGCTACCGCTGCTGCCGCTGCTGCTGCTGCCGCTGCTGCCGCTGCCGCTGCTGCCGCTGTTGCTGTTGCAACTGAACCCCCGGGGCCGTTTCTCGGCGTGTTCGTTTGGCCGCGTGTCCGTTCCACGCTCGCCCCACTCGCCCCATGGCCGAGCCCCGCGCGCCCCGGGGGCAGCCCCTGAAACTGTCCCAGCACGAGCCGGGCCGGGCCGGGGGCTCCCCGCAGAGCTGGGGCCGGGCCGGGGGCCGGGGCACCGGCCAGAGGCCACAGCACCACACCGGGAGCCTGAGGCCGAAGGAGAGATTAGTTTACTTGATCCACTGTGAATTGAGAAAGCGAAATAACTTTTCATTGGTTTCCCGAGCTGTCCATCACTCAATCAGCTCTCTGATTGGTCCCCGCAGCTCACAGGGGAGGCCCCCAGACGCGGGACAGCCCCTCCCACTCCCCGGCCTCACGTTGCTTCCCTCAGGCGAAATCCACCCCTCCCCCAGCACGCGAAACCCACACAAAGACAAAAACAATAAAGCAAAAGTTTCTTATCTCCGGGTACTTGAAGTTCAGCCAAGAGCACACACTAACTCAGAAAAGACTTCCCTAAATGCATCAACATGTTGAGTATTCATTGACAATTCCCGATGCGCTCTCCCGGGGGTCCCTGCGGGGGTTCCACCCGGGGGGGGCTCGGACGGGGCTTGGCCCAGACCCCCCCCGGGACCCTCCCCAAAAAACCGCCCGGGACCCCCCCCAAAAAACCGACTGGGACCAGGTCAGTGACTGGGGGAGGGTGCCGGCTCTTTTTGGGGGGTCCCAGTGTTTCGGGGGGGTCTTGGTATTTTATTTTTGGGGGGGGGTCCCGATATTTGGGGGGGTCCCGATTTTGCGGATTCTCGGTATTGGGGGGGGGGGGGGGGGGGAGTCCCAGGATTGGGGATCCCGATATTTGGGGGGGGTCCCGCTATTTTTGGGGGGGGAGTCCCGGTATTTGGGGCGGGTGTCGATATTTGGGGGGGCGGTCCCGGTATTTGGGGAATCGCGACTGTTTTGGGGGGTCCCGGTATTTGGGGGACTCCCAATATTTGGGGGGTCCTGGTATTTTTTGGGAGGGGTCCCGATATTCCGGGGGGGGGGGGCGATATTTGGGGGTCCCGGCTCTTTTTGGGGGGTCCTGGAGTTTGGGGGCTTCCAATATTTGGGGGGGGGGGTTCCGATATTTGGGGGGTCCCGGTAATTTTTTTTGGGGTGGGGTGTTTCGGCTCTTTTTGGGGGTTCCCAGTATTGGGGAGGGGGGGCTGATATTTGGGGGGGGGGTCGGTCCTGTTATTTTTGGGTTCTCGTATTTTTTGGGGGTTCCTTCTATTTTTGGGATTCGTTTTTGGGGGGTTCGTTATTTTGGGTGTTTTTAGGGTTTCCCGTATTTTTTGGGGGGGTTCTCGCTATTTTTGGGGTTCCCAGGGTTTATTTTGGTGTCCCTGTGCTGCTTTTGGGGTTCCCTGTATTTTTTGGGGTTCTCTCTGGTTTTGGGGTTCTCTATATTTTCGGGTTCCCTGTGCTGCTTTTGGGGTCCCCGGTGCTGCTTTTGGGGTCCCCGGTGCTGTTTTAAGGGTCCCTGAGCTGATTTTTGGGGTCCCTGTGCTGATTTTGGGGTCTCTGTTTTTGGGGTCCCCCCGCTGACTTTTGGGGTCCTCTCTGTTTTTGGGGTCCCTGTGTTTGTTTTGGGGTCCCCGTGCTGATTTTTGGGGTCCCTGTGCTGATTTTTGGGGTCTCTGTTTTTGGGGTTCTCTCCATTTTTGGGGTCTCTCTGTATTTGGGGGTTCTCTGTGTTTTTGGGGGTCCCAGTGTCTGATTTTGGGGTCTCTGTTTTTGGGGTCCCCGTGCTGATTTTTGGGGTTCCGGTGTTTATTTTGGGGTCTCTATTTTTGGGGTCTGTGGTTTTGGGGTCTCTGTTTTTTGGGCCCCGGTGTTTATTTTGGGGTCTCTATTTTTGGGGTCTGTGTTTTTGGGGTTCTCTTTCTTTTTGGGGTTCTCTTTCTTTTTGTGGTCCCTGTGCTGTTTTTGGGGTCCCTGTGTTTATTTCGGGGTCTCTCTTTTTGGGGTGTCTTTGTATTTGGGGGTTCTCTGTATTTTTGGGGATCTCTCTGTTTTGGGTTCCCCGTGTTTATTTTGGGGTCTCCCCAGGCCGGGGGGCGGGGCGGGCAGCGCCGGTGCCCGTGAGCTGAATGGGCCGGGCAGCGGCCATGGGAGGGACTGGGGGAACTGGGAATGGGAACTGGGGAGACTGGGATGGACTGGGAGGGACTGGGAATGGGAAATGAGGGAATTGGGAGGGACTGGGGGAACTGAGGGGACTGGGAGGGACTGGGAGGGACTGGGGGGGACTGGGAATGGAAATGGGGGAACTGGGAGGGACTGGGGGAGACTGGGAGGGACTGGGGGGGACTGGGAATGGAAATGAGGGCACTGGGATTTTGGGGTCCCCCACTGGTGTCCCCCATCCGCCCAGTTTGGAATGGGGTCTGGGGTCTCTGGAATTGGGTCTGGGGTCTCTGGAATTGGGTCTGGGGGCTCTGTTTGGAATTGGGTCTGGGGTCTCCAGAATCGGGTCTGGGGTCTCTGGTGTCAGTTTTGGCTCCCCCAGGGCTGGCGCTGGAATTGGGTCTGGGGGCTTTGGCCAGAGCCACCCGGATGCGGCTGTGGGGGCAGGAGCAGCGCCAGGGTGAGTGTGAGACCCCAGACCCAAAATCCCCCTGAGACCCCAGACCCAACTGGGGACCTCCAAAATCCCCCTGAGACCCCAGACCCAATTGGGGATCCCCAAATCCCCCCCCAATCCCCACTCCCCCTCACCAATTTTGGGTCCCCCCCTCCCCAATTTGGGGTCTCCCCCCTCCCCAGTTTCGGGGTCTCCCCCCAATTTGGGGTCTGTCTCCCCAATTTTGGGGTCTCTTCCCCCCCAATTTGTGTCTCCCCTCCCCAATCTGTCTCCCCCTCTCCAGTTTTGTCTCCCCCTCCCCAGTTTGTCCCCAGGCTCCCCCCTGCTGTCAGCAGCCGCTGCCGAGCGTTTGGTGCCGCGCTGAGCCGGGCCAGGGGGGCGGCGCTGAAACTGGGATAGCTGCTGAGCATGGCAGGTGGGACCCCAAAACACCCCAAAATCACCCCAAAATAAACCCAAAAATATCCCAAAATAACCCAAAAACCATCCCAAAAAGGTCACAGAAATATCCCATAAACATCACAAAAATATCACACAAATATCACAGAAATATCATACAAATACCACAGAAATATCCCAAACTGGGACAGCTGTTGAGCATGGCAAGTGGGACCCCAAAAACACCCTAAAAACATCCCAAAATAACCCAAAAACCTTCCCCAAATCACTTTAAAAATATCCCATAAACACCCGAAAAATATCCCAAAAATATCTCAGAAATATCAGAAAATATGACAGAAATATCCCAAACTGGGACAGCTGCTGAGCATGGCAGGAGGGACCCAAAACACCCCAAAACACACCGAAAACATCCCAAATTAACCCCAAACCACTCCAAAATATCCCAGAAATATCCCATAAACATCACAAAAATATCACAGAAATATCCCAAAAATACCACAGAAATATCCCAAACTGGGACAGCTGCTGAGCATGGCAGGTGGGACACCAAAAACATCCAAATCACCCCCAAAACACCCCAAAATAACCCAAAAACCATCCCAAAAAGGTCACAGAAATATCCCATAAACATCACAAAAATATCACAGAAATATCACAGAAATATCACAGAAATATCATACAAATACCACAGAAATATCCCAAACTGGAACAGCTGCTGAGCATAGCAGGAGGGACCCAAAACACCCCAAAACACCCCAAAATAACCCCAAAAATATCCCAAAATAACCCAAAAACCATCCCAAAACCATCACAGAAACATCCCAAAAATATCCCAGAAATATCACAAAAACACCCCAAAAATATCCCAAACTGGGACAGCTGCTGAGCATGGCAGGAGGGACCCGAAACACCCCAAAACACCCCAAAAACATCCCACAATAACCCCAAAACACCCCAAAATATCCCAGAAATATCCCATAAACATCACAAAAATATCACAGAAATATCCCAAAAATACCACAGAAATATGCCAAACTGGGACAGCTGCTGAGCATGGCAGGTGGGACACCAAAAACATCCAAATCACCCCCAAAACACCCCAAAATAACCCCAAAACCATCCCAAAATCACCCCAAAATCACCCCAAAAATATCCCAAAAATATCCCAAAACCACTCAAAAATAATCCAAAAAGCATCCCAAAATCACCCCAAAATATCCCATAAAAGAACCCAAAAAAATCCCATAAACAACCCAAAATCACCCCAAAAATATCCCATAAACACCCCAATACATTTCTCAAAATCACCCTACAAACACCCCAAAACATCCCAAATTTATACCAGAACCACCCAAAAATATCCCAAAACGATCCCACAATCACCCCAAAACCACCCAAAAAATATCCCAGAAACACTCCAAAATCACCACAAAAACACCCCCAAAATATCCCAAAATACACCAAGAACATCCCATAACCCCATAAACCACCAAATCCCAAAAACTCCATAACCCCAGAATCCCATAACCCCATAACCCCACAAACCCATAACCCCACAATCCCATAACCCCATAATCCCACAATCCCACAACCCCACAATCCCACAATCCCATAACCCCACAGTCCCGCACAGACTCGTCGGTTCTGACCCCACAGCTGCAGCAGATCCTGGTGCGGCTCCGGCAGAGCGCAGAGCCCATGCCGGGCTGGCAGACCCGGGTAGGGGATTGGGGTTCATAGGGTTTTTATAGGATTTATTTGGTTTATAGGGTTTTTATAGGATTTTATTGGGTTTATAGGGTTTTTATAGGATTTTATTGGGTTTTATAGGGTTTATTTGGGTTTATTGGGGTTTGTTGGGGTTTGGCTCCGGCAGAGCGCAGAGCCCATGCCGGGCTGGCAGACCCGGGTAGGGGATTAGGGTTTTTATCCTGTGTCAGGATTTGGAACCAGCTCCTGGAATTCCAGGATTCTATGGGGCTTTTGTAGGATTCTATAGGATGCAATGTGATATTATGATAATTTATTGGATTTTCACCAGGGTTTTTTTAAATTTCCATAATTTGGGGAATTTTTGGGATCCCCAGGCTGAGCTGGAGCAGAAGCTGGGCCAGGATTTGGGACCAGCTCCAGGAATTCCAAGATTCTATGGGATTTTTATAGTTTTTAATGTGATTTTTTTATATTTTATAGTATTTTATCATTTTTTAATGTGACTTTGTTACTTTTTGGGATTTTCACCTGGCTTTTTTTGGAATTCTGGGATATTTTGATAATTTTGGGAATTTTTGGGATCCCCTGGCTTTGCTGGAGCAGGAATTGGATCAGGATTTGGGACCAGCTCCAGAAATTCCTGAATTCTATGGGATTTTTATAGGATTTTAATGTGATTTTATGATAATTTATTGGATTTTCACCGGGTGTTTTTTGGAATTTCGGTAGTTTTGGATATTTTTCGGATCCCCAGGCTGTGCTGGAGGAGGATCTGGGCCCGGGCTGGCGGGAGCAGCTCCTGGAATTCCAGGATTTCCCCGGGGCAGGTTCACCGCGCGCGGCTACGCGACGGCCGCCAGGGGGCGCTAAAGGTGCAGGTGGGAATGGAAGAAATAGAAATAAAAATAAAATAGAAAATAAAAATAAAAGTGAGAACAAAAATGAGAATAGGGATAATAGTGACGGGGATGGGGGGATTTGGGGAGGGAAATGGAGAATTGGGGGGGAAAATGGGAATTTTTGGGAAAACAAGCCCCAGGAATTTGGGAAATTGGGGGAACTTCGTGGAGAAAATGGGGGGAAAATGGGAATTTTGGAAAAAAACCCAGAAAATTGGGGGGAATTTGGGGGGGGGATGGGAATTTTGGGGGAAAAATGGGAATTTGGAGGGAAAAAAATGGGAATGTTGGAAAAAAAACCCCAGGAATTTGGGGAATTGGGGGAATTTGAGGGAATTTGGAGGGAAAATGGGAATTTGAGGGGAAAAATGGGAATTTTAGGGAAAAAAACCCCAGGAATTTGGGAAACTGGTGGACTTTGGGGGAAAATGGGAATTTGGAGAGTAAAAATTGGGATTTTGGGAAGGGAAAATAGAGATTTGGGGGAGACAATGGGAATTTTGAGGGGGAAAATGGGAATTTTGGAAAAAAAGCCCCAGGAATTTGGCAAATTGGGGAAATTTGGGAGGAAAAATGGAAATTTGGGGGGAGGGGGAATGGGCGGAAAACGGAATTTTGGAAAAAAGCCCAGGAAAATGGGAAATTGGTGGAATTTGGGGGGGAAATGGGGGAAAAATGGGAATATTGGGGGGAGAATGGAGATTTGGGAGGAGAGAAGGGAATTTTGGAGGGAAAATGATAATTTGGAGGGGAAAATGGGGGGAGAAATGAGAATTTTTGGAAAAAAACCCCCAGTAAATTGGAGGAATTGGGGGGAAAAATGGAGATTTTTGAGGGAAAATGGAGATTTGAGGGGGGAGAAATGGGAATTTTGGGGAAAAAATGGGAATTTTTGAAAAAAACCCAGGAATGTGGGAAATTGGGGGAATTCGGGGAAAAATGGGAATTTTGGGAAAAAAACCCCAGAATTTGGGAAATTGAGGGAATTTGGCAAATTGGGGGAATTTGGGGGGAATAAAAACGGGGGGAAATGGGAAATTTTGGGGAAAATGGGAATTTTGGAGTGGAAAATGAGGGGGGAAAAGGAATTTTGGAAAAAAACCCAGGAAATTGGGAATTTTGGATGGAATTTGGGGGGAAAATGGGACTTTTTGGGGAAAAACAGGGATTTTGGGGGAAAATGGAAATTTGGGGGAAAAAAATGGGAATTTGGGGCGAATTTGGGAAAAATGGCATGGGAATTTTGGGGAAAACAGGAATTGGGGGATTTTGTGGGGATTTGGGTGGAAATTTTGGGATTTGGGATGGGAGTTTGGGGACTGGGGCAGAATTTTGGGAATTTCTGCTGGGATTTTTTGGAATTTGGGTAGAACTTTGGGAATTCAGGCTGGGAGTTTGCGATTTGAGTTGGAATTTTGGGAATTGTTGCAGAATTTTGGGGTCTGTTTGGTAATTTTGGGAATTTGTGCTGGAATTTTTAGGAATTTTTGCTGAGAATTTTTGAGGATTGGGTTGGAATTTTGGGAATTCAGACTGGGATTTTGGAATTGTTGCAGAATTTTGGGGTCTGTGGGGCAATTTTGGGGTCTGTGGGGTAATTTTGGGGTCTCTGGGGTATTTTGGGGTCTGTGGGGTATTTTGGGGTCTCTGGGGTGTGATTTTGGGGTAATTTTGGGTTCTCTGGGGTAATTTCGGGGTCTGGGGTGTGATTTTGGGGTCTGGGGTGTGACTTTGGGGTGATTTTGGGGTAATTTTGGGGTGATTTGGGGTCCACCCAGTACCCGGGAGCGTCGCTCGCAGCATCGGCAGCGACATCGAGAATCTGCTGACCCTGCTGAGCCTCAGCCCAGGGCTGCCAAAAGGTGACAAAAACACCCCAAACCACCCCAAAACCGGCCAAAAATCACCCCAAAACCAGCAAACACAGCCAAAACCCTGCCAAAATTACCCCCAAAACAGCCAAAAAATCACCCCAAAATGATCCTGCTGAGCCTCAGCCCGGGGCTGCCAAAAGGTGACAAAAACACCCCAAAACGGCCAAAATCACCCCAAAATTGGCCAAAAACACCCAAAACCGGCCAAAACCACCCCAAATACCCCAAAATCAGCCCAAAACCACCCCAAAAACTGCCAAAACCAGCCCAAACACAACTAAAACCAGCCAAAATCACCTAATGTCACCCGAAATACATTTTTAAATAATTTTTCCCTCAATTCCTGGTTTATAATTTTTTATAATTTCTCCAATTCCCAATTTATAATTTTTTATAATTTTCCCCAATTATAATATTTATAATATTTATAATATTTCTAATATTTCTAATATTTTATAATCTTCCCCAATTCCCGGTTTACAATATTTTACAATTTCCCCATTTTTATAATTTTTTCAATTTTCCCATTCTTATATTTTTTAAATTTCCCCATTTTTATCATTTTTACCATTTTACCATTTTGTCATTTTTTGCAATTTTCCCATTTTAATCATTTTTGTAATTTCAGTATTTGTGTAATTTTTACAATTTTCCTATTTTTATCATTTTTTACCATTTTCCCATTTTTATAATTTTTTCAATTTTTCCATTTTTACAATTTTTTGCAATTTTCCCGATTTTGTCATTTTTTAGATCTCTTCCTCGCTCGGTTATTTTTATCCATTTTTACAATTTCCCCAATTCCCGGTTTTTCCCCATTTCCAGGGCTGTTCCCCATTCGGTTATTTTTATCCATTTTTACAATTTCCCCCATTCCCGTTTTTCCCCATTTCCAGGGCTGTTCCCCATTCGGTTATTTTTATCAATTTTTACAATTTTCCCCATTCCCATTTTTCCCCATTTCCAGGGCTGTTCGCGGTCGAGCTCGAGCGCGGCTCCGGGCGGGAGGCGGCGAGCGCGCGGCGCATCCGGTGCGGGGACCCGGATTGGGGATTTTGGGGGGTTTTTGGGATTTTTGGGATTTTTTTGGAGGATTGGGGGGTTTTATGGGATTTTTAGGGGACTTTTGGGGGAGGTTTGGGGAGATCTATGAGATTTTTTTGGGGGATTTTTGGAGTTTTTTGGGGGGGGTTGGGAGGATTTTTTCAGGATTTGGGGATATTTTTGGGGATTTTTTGTGGGCATTTTTAGGGGGAGGTTTGGGGGATTTTGGGGAATTTTTCAGGGATTTTGGTGTTCTTTGGGGGAAGGTTTGGGGGTTTTAGAAGGATTTGGGGGATTTTTTGGGAGGGTTTGGGGGTATTTGGGGGAGGTTTGGGGGATTTTTTGGGGGTTTTGGGGAATTTTTGGGGATTTTGGGGGAGGATTGGGTGTTTTAGAAGGATTTAGGGGATTTTGGGAGGGGTTTGGGGATTTTGGGGGTTTTTGGGGTTTTTTTAGGGGATTTTTTGGGATTTTTAGGAATTTTTGAGGGAGATTTGGGGAGGTTGGGGGTTTTGGGGGGTTTTTTGGGGATTTGGGGGGATTTTGAGGATTTTTTGGGAATTTTGTGGGAATTTTGGGGGATTTTTATGGGATTTTTGCGGGAGGTTTGAGGGGGTTTATGGGATTTTGGGGGGATCTTGGGGAATTTTTGGGATTTTGGGGGGGATTTTTGGGGGATTTTTGGGAGGATTTTGGGGACCTTGGGGGGATTTTTGTGGATTTTTGGGTGACTATTGTTGGGATTTGGGGGATTTTTGGGGAATTTTTTTTATTTTTGGAATTTGGGGAGTTTTTCAGGGAAATTTGGGGGTTCAGGGATGACTTTGACGTTTTTATCGAGGGTTTTTGGGGGTAATTTTTGGGGTTTTTTGGTGTTCTCAGGATTTTGGGGTGCCCCAGGTCCCTTCTTGGGGGTCACCCCTTTTCCCGGGTGCCGCGCGCTAGCCCCAGGGGAGCGGCACGGACCGGTGGGGGAGGGGCACCCCAAAATTTGGGGGGTGGGGGGGGACCCCAAAATATGGGTGGGATCCGAAATATCGGGGAGGGGGGAACCCCAAAATTGTGGGGGGGGGGATGGACCCCAGAATGGGGGAGCGACCCCAAAATTGGGGAGGGAGGAGATCCAAAATTGGGAGGGGGACCCTAAAATAGGGAGGGGGATTGAAATATGGGGGAGGGGGACCCAAAATATGGGGGGGGGGAGATCAAAATATGGGGGAGGGAGAATCCCAAAAGTGGGGGAGGGACCCAAAATTGGGCGGGGGGGAGACACCCAAAATTGGTGGGGGGACAACACCAGAATTGGAAGGGAACACCAGAATGAGGGGGACCCCAAAATATGGGGGGGGAACCAAAATATGGAGGGGACCCAAAAATTTGGGGGGGCAACCCCAAAACTGGGGGGGGGGAGACCAAAATATGGGGGAGTGGGAACCAAAATATGCGGGGGGACCCCAAAATTGTGGTGGGGATCTGAAATATGGGAGGGACCCAAAATTGGGGGGGACCGAAATATGGGGGAGGGAAAACCCCAGAATATGGGGGGCGGGGACTCAAGATTGGGGGGCGGAACGCCAAATTTGGGGCAAGACCCAAAATTAGGGGGGGAACCCAAATATGGAGGGATGGACCCAAAATTGGGGGAGGGGATCCCTAAAATATGGGGGGAGGGGATCCCAAGATATGGGGGGGTTGGGAGTGGGACCCCAAAATTTGGGGGAATTTTAGGGTTTTTGGGGTTTCAGGTTTGGATTTTTGGGGTTTTAGGTTTGGGATTTTTGGGGTTTCAGGTTTGGATTTTTGGGGTTTCAGGTTTGGGATTTTTGGGGTTTCAGGTTTGGATTTTTGGGATTTCAGGTTTGGATTTTTGGGGTTTCTTGGGTGGATTTTTGTGGTTCTGGGGTGGATTTTTGAGGATTCAGGTTTGGATTTTTGGGGTTTCTGGGGGGGATTTTGTGGGATTTCAGGTTTCAATTTTTGGGGTTTCTGGGGAGGATTTTTTTGGTTTTTGGGGGGGATTTCTTGGGGTTTCTGGGATGCAGTTTTTGCTGTGGGGTCTGTTTTTTCTCACTGGCTATTTTTGGGGTGTCCCCTCCCCAATTTCCCCTTTTCCCTTCAGATCTGCTCCGGCTCTGCCTCCTGGAGCTGTCCCGGTTCCGGTTCGTGCAGACGGATCCAAACGGGGCCAATTTCCTGTATGAGCCCGAGAGCCACACGGTGAGGGGCACCTGGGACAGCACTGGGATATCCCTGGAATAGCACAGAAACATCCCAGAAACAGCCCAAAAATATCCCTGACATATCCCTGAAATATCCCAAAAACATCCCAAAAATATCCCCAAAATATCACAGATACACCTGAGACAGCACTGGGATATCCCTGGAATAGCACAGAACATCCCAGAAATAGCCCTGAATACCTGAGATATCCCTAAATCACAGAAACATCCCAAAATAGCCTGAAACAGCACTGAGATATCCCTGAATAGCACAGGAACATCCCAGAAATATCTCAGATACACCCTGAGATAGCACTGAGATATCCCTAAAATAGCACAGAAACATCCCCAAAATATGCCTGAAATATCACCAAAACATACCAGAAATATCCCTAAAATAGCACAGAAATATCCCAAAAACATCCCTGAAATATCCCTGAGATATCCCTGGAATAACACAGAAACATCCCAAAATAATCCCAAAAAATCCCAAAAATATCCCAAAAATATCCTAAAAATATCCTAAAGATATCATCAAAATATCACAAAAAAATCCCCAAAAATATCCCAAAAAATCCTCCAGAAATCCCAAAAATATAAAAAAAATCCCCCAAAATGCCAAAAATATTCCAAAAACACCCCAAAACACCCCAAAACATCTCAAAAAATCCCAAAAATATCTCAAAAATCTCAAAAAATCTGAATAACTATTCCGAAAAGATCCCACAATATCCTCAAAATATTCCCAAAATATCACAAAAATATCACAAAATCACAAAAAAATCCCAAAAATATCCCAACCCCCCCCCCCCCCAAAAAAAAAAAAAAAAAAAAAAAAGGGATATTTTGGGGATTTTTGGGGATTTTTTTGGGATTTCTGTAGATTTTGGGGAATTTTTTTGAAGATTTTTGGGGGATTTTGATTTGGAATTTTTGGGGACTGGAAGGAATTTTGAGGGATTTTGGGGATTTTTATTTGGGAATTTTTGGAATTTATTTGGGATTTTTGGGGGATTTGGGGGATTTTGGTTGGATTTGGGATGTTTGGGGGATTTTTATTTGGGACTTTTGCGTTTGTTTTTTTTTATTATTATTTTATTCGGGATTTTTGGGGGAATTTTTGGGGATTTTGTGATTTTTGGAGTTTTATTTGGGATATTTTTGGGGATTTTTGGGAATTTTATTTTGGATTTTTGGGGGGGTTTTATTTGGGTTTTTGGGGATATTTGGGGGATATTTTGGGATATTTTGGGATTTTTTTGGGGATTTTGGGGGATCTTTATTTGGGATCTTTGGGAATTTTTTTTTTTTATTTGTGATTTTTTTGGGGATTATTGGGATTTTTATTTGGGATCTTTGGGGGGATTTTTGGGGATTTTGGGGGATTTATTTGGGATTTTTTTGGGATTTATTTGGGATTTGGGATTTTTGGGATGATTTTGGGGATTTTTATCTGGGATTTTTATTTGGGATTTTTGTTTGGCATTTTTTGGAGGATTTTTTGGGGATTTTTGTTTGGGATTTTGGGGATTTTTGTTTGGGATTTTAGGGGATTTTGGGCATTTTTATTTGGGATTTTTGGGGGAGATTTTTTGGTGATTTTTTGGGGATTTTTGGGGATTTGGGGGATTTTTATTTGGGATTTTTGGGATTTTATTTAGGATTTTTTGGGATTTATTTGGGTTTTGGGGGATTTTTGGCTCCCCCAGGTAACCCTGTTGGGTTTTGGGTCATGCAAGAATTCGAGAGGGAATTCACCACCTGTACATTGAGGTGAGGGGGAAATGGGAAAAATGGGAACTTTGGGGATTTGGGTGATTTTATGGGGATTTGGGGGGAATTTTGGAAAATTGTGGGGGATTTTGGGGGAGAAAATGGGAATTTGGGGAATTCTGGGAAATTTGGAGAAATTTGGGGAATTTTGGAATTTTGGGAGATTTTATGAGGATTTGGGGGAATTTTGGGAGAATTCTGGGGATTTTGGGGGGATTTATGGGGATTTTATGGGAATTTTAGGGGAATTTTGGGGAATTTGGGAAATTTGGGAGGAATTTTGGGGATTTTGGGGAAATTTGGGGAATTTGGGGAATTTTGGGGAATTTTGGAGGAATTTTTGGGAATTTTATGGGGATTTTGGGGGGAATTTCAGGGAATTTGGGGGATTTTTTGAGAATTTGGAGAATTTTGGGGGAATTTTTGGGAATTGGGTGGATTTTATGGGGATTTTGGGGGGAATTTTTGGGAATTTTGGGAAATTTGGGGAAATTTGGGAAATTTTGGGGCTTT